>NW_017731434.1:3622555-3641051 GCF_001890085.2 Hipposideros armiger
TATATATATATATATAGTGGCACGTAATTTACTGCATTAATAGTAGTTCCAGACTTACTAGGATGCTTTAGGAGACTATCACAGTGACTTTTCCAATTTCTTTACTTTTTGATAGCAAAGAATAAGGTCAAATGAGGTTTACCAACATTGGCATTTGTGATTTGTTAATTAGGTCTAAAAGAGCACTTTTCCCATTGCCGGTCTTAGGGTAATAAAGGGATTCGCGTGGAAGTATAGGTATTCTGGAATGGCAACCAATTGGGATCAGCCTAGATCAGGATTTCTCAACCTCTGCAGTATTAACACTTTTTTAGCCAGATAATCGTTTATTTTGCAGTGTTACTCTGCATTGTAGTGTGTTTAGCAGCATCCTTGGCCTCTACCCAAATAGGCCAGTAGCATATTCCCACCCCCATCCCCCACTAATTGTGACAACCAAGAATGTCTCCAGAGTGACATTACAGCTGTCCCCCCGGGAGGCAAAATCATCCCACATCGAGAACCACTGGTCAGCCTTGATTCCTGCCTCCATCCATCAGGAAGACCTATTTACCATACTTCTGAAGTATATTCCAAATTACATTACTTTTCATCACTATTTCCGAGTTACCCTCACCTCACTCCTGGACAGTTACAGTAGCATTCTAGTGACTTTTCTGATTCTACCCTTACATCTCTATAATTTACTTTTTAAAAATTATGATATTTTGTACAGAAAAGTGTATAATATACATGTAAAGTCTCAAAGGTAAGCACCATGTATCCACTCTCGAAGAATGTTCTCCAAGGAATAGACTTACTAGCTAGTACCTTTGAAGTTTGAGGGTGCTACCTGATAGCATTACTGGTATTTCTTATGGCAATTTGAATGATGAAAACATAAATCAGATTATCTCATCTCACTTACATCTTTTCAATTCCAGCTTAAATCCTATCTCCTGAAGTAAGTGGCCTGAGGGCTTCCTGTAACCAGGCCACTGTCTCTGTATGCTCCTCCCTTTTTACACTTATCCCTCATTCCACTTCAGCTATTAGCAACCATGCTGTCCAAGATCTTTCCTCCCTCTAGGACTTTCTATATCTGCTTTTTCTTCTGCGTGGGATGCCTTTATAGACTTTCATGTGGGTAATTTGTCTTCATTCAGGCCTCAGTTCAGATGTCACCTCCTTAGACCATCTTTGACCTCCGGTTATGCCATTCTGCAACCACTGTCCCATTACCATGTTCTCTTTATAGCATTTATGTAAAATTATCTTATGTTCTGTGTGTTTACTTACTGTCTTCCATTAGAATGTAAACTGGAGAGCAAGGATCTTACCTCTCTCTACCATTGACCAGGCACTAACACAAAGTCTTTGTATTCTAGATAGTTGTTGAATGAATGAATATTTAAAAAATCTGCCTCTACATTTTAGTTGGTTTTGTGACATTGGGCAAGTGACTTAGTCTCTGTGTCTCAGATATCTCGTCTACGTAATGATCATGATTTGCCTTGCTATCTATCCTCGGATGAGATAGCTCTGAGCATTTCAGAAACTGAAGTGCTATGCAAGTGCAAATTGGTATTATCAAACATATAACTTGGCTTCTGGTATAGCATAATCAGGAAAGGATAATCCATGGTACTCTGCTCCTGTAAATTTTTTGGATTAAACAGCTATGTTCAAATCTTAGTTTTGGTAAAACCCAGGATCCTGCAACAGAAATGAACTGTGGAAGAACTGTAAGCAGTGACTTCTAATTAGGCTATATGTGAGTTTGTCCTGAGTCCACTCAATTTCAAAGCCATTTCTACTTTACTGGTTATTCTAGATCTTTTCATTATAACTGGTGAAATAAGACTTTTCTTGACTAAGTTTATTCCCCTTTGCAGTGTAAATCCTCTTAAAAGTGGATGTATCATAGCTAATCTAAAATTGGTATATTGTGCTTTGGGAGTTGGCGAAATACTCAGCGAATTATATTTTATAGTCACACTCTTACGACAGAAATTGATGTTCCATATTTCATCCTCAAGCAAAGCTTAGTGTTTTTGAGCTTATAGAAGTCTAGCAAGGAGCATTTAGATTTACTAAGTAACTATAAAAAGATTAGTAAAGATAAAAGTTGGGCTATTAAATACACTGGCAAGGTTCTTTCATTTTGCCTTCTGATTTATTGGTTACCAAATGACTGAGTGATTCTTTTGACACAACTTTTTACTATTGGATCTGTTAAATCTGTGAAATATTCATAGATTCTTCTTTATAGCTATTAAAGAAAAATTGTTCAATATGGCTTTTTGAATAGGCATTTTAGAGTGGCAAAATTGTACAGGCTTACTGTCTCACCTACCTCCTAACAACTCTTAGCCAGAGGGATCTGATACCTTCATGTTGTACTTTGTCATCTAAATCAGGCCTGTGTTTTCTCAGTGCACAGTCAACAGATTCAGGTTAGATATGGGGAGGAAAGTGGCCCCTTCAAATTAAAGTAAATGGTCCAGGATGTTGTTAGGATATTTGATCATTAGGTTGATCATTGGTCTTAATGACTTTTATATCACTTCTGATTGAGTTTCTAGGATTCTCTTTCAGACTAAGGCATGAATGGAAGCGGGAAATATTTGTATTTTAAAGGACAAAGTTGCTAACACAAATTGTAACTTTGGAATATTGTGGAGAACAACAGTTTGACCAGTGTCTGAAACTGAAGGCAGACCCATATAGTTTAAAGGACTCTGGACTTGGTCCCAGGGGATGTAGATTCAAGTCTCACCCATGTGTCCTTTGGTAAATCACACAACTTCTTCCTTTTACCAGCATAACAAAAAGAGGAGGTAATTTAATCTGTTTCTGAAAAGTAGCCAACATTACAGGATAAGAAGTGTTATGTTTTTACACAGTGATTTCTGTTTTCCCTTTCAGAAGTTACCAGAGTATCATCTCACCCTCAATTATTAGAAATTTCTAATGTAATTTGGATGCCAAATTTGATGTTATGTCCTGATCGAAGGGATGTTGGAGAATTGATGAATACTAGGATATTGCTCATGACCATTGATTTGCCCTAAATCCAGCCTTTTACCCTCCTTGTCATTCCCACCTATACAGCCCTTGGGCCTTTGCACATATTTTTCTCTTTGCCAGGAACATTTCTCACCTCTTCCATTTTACTGTTGCCTGGTAACTTCCATTTTCCAGAAAGCCTGTCCAAAATTCACAAATTTAGAAATTCCTACTTGTTCTCATGTACCATATCATGACAATAATACCATAATATCATTTATTGTTTATTTGGAATTCCCACCAGACTGTAAGGTCCATTACAGTAAGGGCTACATCTTCTGTGCCTTTACTGCATAGCACACACTAAAGCACAGCAATAGCTAATAATAGCTAGCGCAATATACTGGACACTAAGTGCTTGACATGTATTTAGTTCATTCTCAAAATGGCTTTATGAGAGAGGTGCTATTAAAATCTCGATTTTGCTGAGTTATTGATAAGTTAACTATCTTGCCCAGAGTCACATATTAGTAAGTGTTTGAGCTGTGATTTGAATCCAGGCACTTGAAAGCATTTATAAAAAGTGAAGTAATGAGTGTATCTCTTTCTAATTTCTAGGGTATGGGTCACAACTTAGTATTTCTTGGATTTTTAATTATTTGCATTAGTTTTTATCAAGACTTAAGCCAAAATTCTTCATGAAAAGCAGCTTTTCATGTAAGGTAATAAAAATAGATTACTTACAAAATTTAAAAACCATGTGTTATATAACATGATAAAAGCCGTGTTTCTTTATTGTTAATTGCATTGGATGGATTAGTAATCTAAAGTATATAGTGCTTTATGGTGTGTGTGTATATACATATGTCGTATATATTTGTACATAGCTGTGTACATATGTATTTGGTGATGATTAATGTTATTTTTCAAATACATTATTCAGGAGGTTTATGTGTTTGTAGTCCACATCACTACCTGGATTGTAAGCCTCTTCAAAGCAAGGATAGGATTAATTAATTTTCAGTTTCCCCTGTATTACTCCACAACGCCTATGATAGTGTTGCTACTATTTCTGCATATTGGATTCCTCTACAAAATAGCCCATTTGTGAAGAAGCATATTAAGAGTTTTCAGATTAGACTAACCTGAGAATTCTGAATAACATTTTTTACAATTGAATCTTTTAGAACAATGCTTGAGATAAAAGTTCTTTGTGAAGATAAGATAAATTTCCTCAGCCCTTTAGGACCTCTTCAGTGAAGATGGAAGGGAGGGGTTTCCTTACATGCCATTCCCACCTTCACAGGGATCTTCAAATCTAATAAAACAGTGGACATCTCTCATTACTGTATCATACAAAGGGCCTCTTTGAATGTGTATAGAGTATTTGGCTAGTTGCACACATCTGTTGGCATCCGGTCTGTAAGTAGGATCTGTCATTTGACAAGGATCATAGGAGATAGAATGCAGCATCATAGACTATATGAGAAATTAAATATCAATATTTAGTGAGCAAAGTTTAGAGGTGCCTTCCCTTGCTGGTAAGCCATAACACTCCCAATTTCCCATCACTGTAGGGATAATGCTATGTTGAAAATTTGGGATTTCCGAAAGCCATCTGTCTCAAAAAACTGGCCTCTACCACCCAGTTCTTAGTGATTCTAGCTAATTCTACAGTACACATTCCAATAACTTATAGTAAAGCTGATAATGTAATGCTTCAGAATATAAAATGAAACTGCCAGCCACTCAACAGTAGCCCACTGCAGCAGGGACTGCAGCCTACACCGTCACCAGCGACTCACAGCATCCCAGTCCCAGGTTGAGCTGTTGCTCACCATCCCAGCTGCAGAGGGCGCAGCGTCACTGGCCCTCATGTGAAATCCAAACCAGCAACCCTGCTTCTCAGAGCTGGCACTCCCAAGCCAACTCCCAACCAAAAAGCCATTCAGCTGGCCCTCCATGAATTTTTTTAGCCAACTAAAGGTCCAGATTAAAAATCATCTTTTTTCATGAAACTTAACCTGACTAACCAAGTCTAGTGATCTCTAAAGTCAGTGGTTGTCTGCATCGTTATAGAGAGCTTTTTTAAAATGTGAAGGCTGAGTGAGCCCCAATCCTCACTCTCAGAGACTGATTTAATAGGTCAATATCCGTATCTATAAAAACTTAACTAAATTGATCCACACTTGAGAACCACTGAAATACAACTGGAGTATACGTGCAGACTTTTGCTTATTTTAATGCCTTGCAGTTCTCTAGTTAGAGGAATATAGTCTTGAGAACTCAAGATCTAGAAACACTTTCTGTTTTTTAACCCAATGAACTTTTTGATCTAGGCTAGGGAAGTTTTTTTGTTTGTTTTTTAATTGGGGGATGGAAACAGGGCTTGGGGAATTGGGGGAAGGGGAACAGACAAGTTGCTGTCGTTCTGTTCTTCAGTCTAGTTGTGGAGGACGTTGCTTCACTGGCCCAAGTTGGCACCATCATTGCACTCTTCCCAGGTGAGGCAGATCAGTCGCTGGCTTCTGGACGAGTAAGTGGCTGCTGGCCGCTCACGCTGGCTGCTGGCTACACACGGTAGCCCATGGCAACCCACTGCAGCAGGGGCTGCAGCCTACGCCATCCTGGCGACTCATGGCAGCCCAGCTCCAAGTTGAGCTGTTGTTCAGCATCTTGGCTGTGGAGGGCAGTGTCACTGGCCCTCATATGTGGGATTCGAACCGGGGCCCTCTGGCGTTCCAAGCCAGTTCTTAACCAACGCGCCACTCGGCCGGTCCTAGGGAAGTATATCTTAAACAAGAGCCACCAGCATCATCTTGGGTGCTTTTTAAAAATGGATACCTGTCCCCATCTGGTGAATCATGTTTTGGAACAACTACTTTTTTTTTAATAAGCATCACAGTTGATTCTTAATGCTCATTAAAGTTTGAAAACTGCCCTTTTATGCAAAAAGAATTTAATCAATTAAGGTAAATTAAATTGTTTCCCTAGCTAGTCCGTAGTAAATGTTCTGACTGTAAAGATTTGTCCTCTTCACATTCCCCTCTGTATACGAGAGGGCTGGTCACACACTGGATGGATCTTACTCTTTGTTTGCCCAGTATGGCTTAGTGCTTTTATGTTGGTAAAAGCTTAATAAATATCAGGTTTAATTCTTTGTTATACTTTCCTGCAAAGCTGAGCTCAACAAGTTATTGAATATGTGGTTATAAACATCAAGGGCCTTTGAGGATAGATGGCACTGAAGAGTAGCTTTACTGAAACTTTTCTTAGAATATCAGACTTAGAAAGACCTTGAAATCATCTAGTCCAGGGGTCAGCAAATTGTGGCTTGCAAGCTACATGTGGCTCTTTGGGTACGTTTTGTCTCAAAAGTTTGCCAACCCCTGGAAGAGCCGATCCTGCCCCTTATAATTTAAAAATTATTTGAGAGCCATAAATATATTTTTACATAATCACCATTATGTGAATAATATCCTTTAAAAGTTTTATAAATGAAACTATGATAGTTTTATTTTCATTTTCAATTTTTCTTCAGAGCCACATGCTCGCGAGCCGCAGTTTGCTGACCCCTGGCAGCTCTTCCGTCTCAAAAGTTTGCAGACCCCTGATTTAGTCCATTTCCTTCATTTTATGGCCCCTGATTTAGTCCATTTCCTTCATTTTATGGTGCAGGAAATTGTGACCCAAATTGCTTGAGTGCCATGTAAAAGTGACAAGATTAATTGCAGAGTCAAGACTAGACTCCTAAGCCAAAGCTCTTCTTTTTTTTTTTTTAAGATTTTATTGGGGAATTCGGGGAGGGGAACAGTGTTGGGGAATTGGGAAAGGGGACCAACCAAGTTTTTCTTCATTCTTCGTTGTGGAGGGCGCCAGTTGCCATCTGGCTTCCTGTAGGCAGCTCGTGGCCTCTAAGCTCAAGGTGCTCTGTTCAATCTTAGTTGCAGGTGGGCGTGGCCACCATCCCATGCGGGAGTCGAACCAGCAGCTTTTTTAAGCGTGTGTGTTCTATCCACTGAGCCATCCGGGCAGCAGCTCAGCTCAAGGTGCCGAGTTCGGTCTTAGTTGCGGGTGGGCATAGCCTCCATTCCATGCGCAAGTTGAACCCGGCAGCCTTGTTAAGAGCGCATGCCCTATCCACTGAGCCATCCGGGGGGTATCTCAACTCAAGGTGCCGAGTTCAGTCTT
Source organism: Hipposideros armiger (assembly GCF_001890085.2). Classification (NCBI taxonomy): domain Eukaryota; kingdom Metazoa; phylum Chordata; class Mammalia; order Chiroptera; family Hipposideridae; genus Hipposideros; species Hipposideros armiger. Next base: position 3,629,735 of record NW_017731434.1, read on the forward strand.
AGTTGCAGTGGGCGTAGCTCACCATCAAACAGGCAGTCTTGTTACACCAGCTGAGCCATCTTGGCGGCTCAGTGACAGCTCAGCTCAGGCGCAGTGTCACTGGCCCATGTGGGAATTGAACTAGCAGCCCTGTTTCTCAGAGCTCGTGCTGTTAAGCCAACTCTTAACTAACTGAGCCGCTTGCCCAGCCTGCCAAAGCTCTTTATTTCATGAAATAACTTCTCTATGAAGCAGCAGTGATTGGGTTAAGTTTCAGATGGAGGTTTTCTGCTGCTTAGGTATGAGGGGAAGAAGAATCTGCAGAATGAAAAACATTTTGATTTTTGTAATCAGGACATTACCTTTATTCACATTGACTTTTTCAAATAGCTTATTAGAGACGGAGGATCTTTGCCAATGAAATCCTTAAGTGAAGATGGATGGGTATGAGATGTAAAACTCACTTGGCATACAGTTTTGTTGTTGTTTTTTAGTGGAACTTTTCTTCTCTGTCCTGACATTTCCATGTCTCTATTTATAGCAGTGATCTCTGTGGAATTTGCCTTCTGATTCTGTTCTTTTTATGTTGGTTCATATTAACTGATATAATAAACATCACAGTTGATTCTTAGGCTCATCAAAGTTTGAAAACCGCCATTTTATGCAAGAAGAATTTAATAAATATTTGCAAAATTAAGTTCATTTCACTTTTTAAAAATGTGTTTGAAAGGACTTGAGAAGGAAAAGAAAGAATTAAGACTTTTAAGAAGAGGCATCTGAAATTACTATTTTCCTGGGAGCTCTCATAATCAGTTTATAATAGGTTATCTAATTTTAGTACCTAATGATACAAATACTAATTTTCCAAGATAGAATGGTAGTTTTTTTTGTTTTAATTTAAATGCACATGAAGCCTAAAGTAAATTTCTTTTATTCATGACATATATTACTTTTAGATTAACAACCTTACTCCTTAACTATATACTTTGATAAAAGTGAAGATCGAGATTTTAGAGTCTTTAAATGGTAAACTCCTTAAGGGAAGTGACTGTCGTATTACGTGGCACCCAGTACGTATTTATTAATCTATTCATTCAATTCAGCAAAAATGCTGGGCATTGTTTTGGGTGCTGGATGTACAGTAGTGAACAAAATAGACAGTATTTTCACCTTCATGGAGCTTATTCCAGATGTTGAATGAAACCATGAATCACTTTGCAAAGACTCCATATTTGTTTTCAGAAAGTTATTTGCGTCAGCCTACAAAAGCATAATCTGTAGTTTATTAAGCAATGATTTGAAGAATTGGAATGGGAGCTTAATTAGATAATCCATTCATTAAACATTTATTTCTTAGTGTGAGTATGTAAAATTATTTGAAATAATTGCACAATTGCTAATCATTGTCATTCAGTTCTTGTGTTCTGTTTGTAACCTTGAGTAAAGGCCTCACTTGCTAGCCAGGCCACCACCAGAGAACTTCATCTCAAATCAGATACCCCTGAGTCCTCTGACTTTGCTATACATACCAAACTTCTGGTTGTTACCTGTTTATTGCCTGTTCTTCACACTGGAGTATCAGAGTATGAGCTCCATAGGGCATCTTGTCTGTTTTAGTCACCATAGTATATAAAGTCACCATAGTCACCAAGTGCATAAAGTAATGTGCCACAGAGTGTTAGTAAATATTAACTAAATCAATCCTTGACCACTCAAAATGCAGTCCCCTCCCTACTCTTGGCTACAGCCTCATCCAGACTACTTGAAACAATAAAATCTTCAACTCCAGTATTATTCTCTCAAGAAAGACTTATTATCACTTTAGCTTGTTTACTAATATACTCCATCTGTTCTTCTAGCCTTTTGACACTTCCCTCTTTATTCAGTCTCTACTTTTTGGGCTTGCTTTTGCCAGTCACTTCAAGAATTCTCAACTCCCATTTTCCTTTGTCTTTCACTACTCTTAATCACTTCAGATAGACCTTGAAGTCACATGAGCTTGAATTCACCGTCTCCTACCTAAGTGCAAGTTATTTAGTAACCTTTTTAGAGTCTCAGTTTATTCTTTGGTACCCTAAGCATTGTTATGAAAATTAAATGAGATGATTGTAATCAGATACTATTGCCTACAGGTAATGAAAACCCTTATTAAATAATAACCAAAAAATCCAGATACAGAGTGGCTCTAGGGCTGGTTGACTTAGCAATTCAACAATATATGCGGTATGGTGGTGTTTTCATCTTTGCCCTCTGCCATCCTTAGTATGTGGCTTCGTGCCCCTAATGATTGCATAATGGTTGCCACAGTTCCCGGTGTTATGCAGTCGTGATTGTAAAGTGGAAGAAGAAAGTTTCTTCTCTTTAAAAGCAAGGAAACCTTTCTACTATCCCCTTGCCCTGGATACCAGTTGGACTCAGAGCTGAATCACACAGGCTTACTCTAGCAAGTATCATACTTGATTTTGAATAATTAAGATTCATCTACCTGGAGCTAAGGCAGAAGTCCCACCTTCCTAGTAATACTATTACTACTACATTTGTGACGCTTAGATTCTGTCCTTGGACCGTTTTTTTGTTTTTAAATCTACGTTCACTCTATTGAATTAGTCTCGTGATTTTAAAGATCACCTCTACTCCCAATTTTTTATCTTCCCTCTGGACTGCTTCTAGGAATACTCATAAGACTCATATCCAATTTCCTATTAGACATTACCTTTTGTAAGTTTAAAAGGCATCTTAAACTTAATGTGTCCAGTACTAAACTTTCCCCCTCCAGCTTTTCTATTTTCCTATTTTAGTAAATAGCAATTTTGTTTCAGTTTGCTGAAGCTTAAAAACCTTGGAATCATTATTGATTTCTCTCATATACCACATCTGATTCATTAGGAAATCCTAATGACTCTACCTTTAGAATAAAATAGCACCTCCACTGCCATATCATACTCCAAAACACCTGGATTACTGCAATATATTCTTATTGGTCTCCCACTGTTGCCCACCATTTTCCCCCACTCTATTCGTAACACAGGAGCCAAAGTAATCCTGTCATTCTGCATAATACTCCAATGGCTTCTCATCTTCCCTCATACAGTCAGTCTTTGTGGTCTACAAGGCTCCACAGCATTTAGCCACCTATTATTTCTCTGACCATCTCCCAACCTCTTCACTACACCCAACCCATCATCGTGACACAGAAGCAATCAAAGGTGCCTAGCATTTTATCACCTCCAGGCTTTTGTACTTGATATTTCCCTCTACCTGGTATGTTCTGCCCCATGTATATACATAGCTTCTTTTCCCTTTCTTTTTTCAGGTCATAGAGCAAATGTCATTTCTCAACCCTTTGAACACATTTCTGGCCACCCTATTTAAAATTTTAAATCTCTTGCCCTTTATTTTTCTTAGCTCCTACCACTATCTACCACTCCATATGGAATTTTTTTAATGTTTAAAAATTTTTTAATTTACGATGATGTCTTCCCCATTAGAATGTAAAATACACGAGGCAGGGGTTTTTGTTCATACTGTATCCCCGGTATGAAAGGTGCCTTGGCATATGGGAGGTCCTTAATAAAAGGAAGAAATGAGTGTCCATTCATCATGGTTTCTGGTTTTGGCTGGGTCCTCAGTAAGATTTAGTAATCCTTTACTTGTTTCTGCACCGTTTCCTTCACCACTCTTATCAAATGCCCTGTTTTTATTCTCTGCTCCTTAGGAGTGGATGTCCTTTCTATCATTCTTGACTTTCCTGTGTCCTTCACAAAGCACTGTCCTTTGGTTTTGGGATACCAGTGGTATCAGGATGCTTTCAGCTCAGAGTAACAGATTTTTTTAACAAGAAGTCCAATGGTAGGTGGTTCCAAGATTTATTCGAAGATGCAAGACACTATCAAGGATCCAGGCTCTTGTTCTCTTTGTACTTGACCATTCTCTCTTTCATAGATATTTACCTCCAAGGTTGTAAGATAGCAAGCATCATGTTTTCCTCATCCGAAAGGCAGTGCCAGGGTTTCTCCTGAGTAGGTATCTCTTTAGAGAAGACAAGTCTCCTCAAAGTTGCCCAGAGCATTTCCCTTACAATTCAGTGGCCACGCTTACACCAATCACTAGCAAAAGGCATGTAACTACTATCTATGATTGACTGAAATTAACCATGAGACATTCCCCAGGGACTGAGGGAAGCTCTTACCTTCCTTGAGTTCATTACTCTATTCTGGAATACATTGGATCTCTGTTAGCCAGAAAGAAGATAGGAATGGTTGGTTCATTATCAGTGGTGTCAGCCATACCATTATCACCTGGTAGGTCTCTAATTGTTCCTTCTAAGTCTTTCTCATTGTCTTGTCTTTATTGATGTGCCCCTTAAATGCTGGTCATCCCGAAGTTCTGTCTTTGATTCTTTCAAAAATTATCCCTCTTGAACGCTTTAAAATACCACCTGTGTTACAGTCTTTTCTAAATCTTTGTCTCCAGCTAAACTTTTTTCCTAAGTCCCAGTTCAGAATATCTAACTCTTTCTTAGACACTTTCACCCACATTCATTTCAGTTGAATATTGTTGTATTAGGTTTTTGGGAGTCAAAAGTTAAATAAACCTTGCCCTATATGATTTTACATTATAGTAGGAGTTAGAGATACAAGTTCTTAGTAATTAGGAATACAATTCAAACAACAAATTTTACCAAGTGTAGAAGTAGCATAGATGAAGGGGTAGGTGATTAATAGGGTTAAAGGCATGTTGTAAGTGAAACTTGTCTTTCCCTTCAAATGTACTCTCCCTATATTCTATACTTTCATTAGTAGCCCAACTGTGCACAACTTGGTTCAATCTAGAAACCAAGACAAAGTTTTTTTCCCAAATCCCCTCATACAGTTTTGTTGGCAAATTGTTTGTATTCTACCTCTTTATCACCCATTTGTCTTTTTATATCAGTCATCTTTAGTTCCTCATAATTACTCATTTCATTGAGTTAGTCACTCATTAAAAATTAATTGAACAGCAATGTATTATAAATAAGTCCTTGTACCAGAAAAAAGTTTGGGTGGGTAGGGAACAGGATCTCTCAGGGAGGTTATAACCCAGTGGGTAAGGCCTAAGCAAACCAGTGGTTATGTAGTTGTGATAAGTGATAGTTGAGATAGTGGAGAAAATGTGGGAACTCAGGGTCAGGGGAAACTAACCCAAGCTGGGGGTCAGATTTGCCCAACTAGAGGCTGAGCCTTAAAGCAGTAGTAAACTAAATGTGGAGTGGGAAAGAAAAAGGGAATACACACACAAACACACACACACACACACACACACACACACACACACACACACACACNACACACACACACACACACACACACACACACACACACACACACACACCATTGACTTTGTACATACCAAAGAAATAACACTTTATTGACAATACTTTGGGTGCCTGTGTACTTATTAATGTTGCTGTTGCTCAAACATAATTTTAAAAACTGATTCAGGTTATCAGTAGTAGTACATTATACAGTTGATCCTTCATTATTCATCAGTTGTGTACTTTCAAATTTGCCCACCCACTAAAATCTGTTTGTAACCCTGAAATCAAGTACTTGGGATGTTTTGCAGGTTGTTTGCAGATATGTACATGGGTAGAGCAGCAAGAAATATTTGAGCTGAGGTCCAAGGCAGTCCTTAGCCTTCTTATTTCAGCTCTCATATTGTAATAAAGTCTTTGCAGACTGTTTGGTACATTTTTGCATATTTGTGCTTTTTGTTGGTGATTTCACTTTTTAAAGAAATGTTTCAGTGTAGTACTGAAGTGCTGTCTAAATTGTGTTCCTAAGCACAGGAAGGCTGGAAAGTGCCATATGGAGAGAATACATGTGTTGGATAAGCGTAATTCAGGCATGAGTTACAGTTCTGTTGGTCTTGAGTTCAATGTTATATTAAATAAGGTGTTTTGAAACAGGGTTCTGTATTGATGAGTTGACTTAACTTTACATTTCCCTTAATGGGAATGATTCAGTACTGTATTCGCTAATTCAGCGTCCACAGCAACTTTATAAAAACATAACTTGCAAATAATGAGAATTGAGTACCTTCAGGGTAAATTTGTTTTGGGGAAACAGCCAGTCATTTATGGCCAGGAGTGTTGAGTCAAGCTGGACCATCTAGAGGTATTATTGTTAAAGTAATTTCAACCTTTTAAAATATGTGCCCCCATTTTGATAAACAGACATCTTACTTCATTCACTACCTTAAATATTCTTAGCAGACATACCCAGGTTGAGAATTTGTCTACAAGTTTTATTTTACCATCAGCCAGGCCAATGTTTTGTAGTGAAAACTGAGTCTTTATAGTAAAAACTATAAAAACTTAAAAGTTTGCTAGATAGAATAAAATTATATTGTTTCGTGGTTTTTTTTAGACTGCCCTCTTAACTCCAGTCAAGAATAATTTGTATAAAGCAAGGGTTGGCAAACATTTTCTGCTAAGGATCAGACAGTAAATCTTTAGGTTTTTGGGCCATACAGTCTCTGCTGCTACTCCTCAACTCTGCCACTGTATGGAGAAAGCAGCAATGGACAATAGGTATTATTTTATATATTATAAACTTAAGGGCAAGTTTCATGCCTTATTTTTTAGATTTGCTAGATAATCAGTTTATTGCTTGGCTAAGAGCCAAACAGTTCTGTGAAACAGCAGCCTATCCTCTCCTTTCCTACCTCACGTCTGTGCTACAGACATTTTGTTTTCCATGTACTACTTGTCTTACTTCGAGGCGCTGTTGGTTTCACTTTGGCCACAGACCACTCACCTCTTTCTGGCCAGCCAATTGGAAAGCTTAACTTGGAAAGTTAAGTTTCTGATCCCCTCGCTGACCACTTGTGAGAGGAGAAACTTTAGAAAAGAATAAAGTAAAAATCACATAAATTCCTCATTTCCTAGTGTTCCCTTTACTTTCATTGTTAAAGTATATACAGAATAAGCATGTACACATAGAGCCATTCCAATTACTTTATTCTAAATGGTATTTCAAAAACTCCTCCCAAGTATCTTTTTTCTGTAGATTAAAAATTGAATACTATTTTACTTTATTTTCAACTTTATTGAAATGTAATTGACAATTAAAATTGTAAGATATTTAAAGAGTACATTGTGATAATTTGATATATGTATACATTATGAAAGGATTCCCTCCTCCAATTAATTAACACATTCATCACCACATGTTTAATTTATCTTTTTAAAAAATATGGAATGCTTCATGAATTTGCATATCATCCTTGCAGAGGGACCATGCTACTCTTCTCTGTATTACTCCAATTACATTAGGTTGTTGGGAAAAGTCATGACGTATTTTTTCGGTTTTTCATTGCAAAAATGCATCATGACTTTTCCGACAACCCAGTAGTATATATGCTGCTGAAGTGAGCACTGGAATATTATTTTATAAGTAAAAATGAACTTTTCTTTAGGGTTCAATCTATTAAGAGTTTGTTTCCCGGCTGGCCGAGTGGTGCATTGGTTAAGAGTTGACTTGGGACGCCAGCTTCGAGCAGCAAGGCCCCGGTTTGGATCCCACATTAGGACCAGGGACGCTGTGCCCTCTACAGCTAAGATGGTGAACAACAGCTCGACCTGGAGCTGGGCTGCTGTGAGTCGTCAGTGCCGGTGTAGGCTGCAGTGAGGCTGCAGTGGGCTGCCATGAGCTACCGTGAATGGCTGGCAGCCACCGTGAGCAGCCGTCCAGAGGCCGGCGACTGAGCTGCTTCACTTGGGAAGAGCGCAATGATAATACCAATGCGGGCCAGTGAAGCAACGTCCTCCACAACTAGACTAAAGAACAAAAGGACAGCAACTTGTCTGTTCCCCTTCCCCAATTCCCAAACGCTGTTTCTCTCCCCCAATTCCCCAATAAAATCTTTTAAAAAAAAAGAGTTTGTTTCCCTAAAATGTACATGTGAGGGATGTTTATGTGTTATATACCGTATGTCCCCATGTATAAGGCGCACCCTTTTTTGAAAAATTTGGGGTCTAAAAACTGGGTGCATCTTATACAGTGGTTGTAGATTTTTTGACAGTGATGAGGAGTTGTGTGAATTTTATGATGAATAAAACTTGAATTCAATAACTTTATGTAATACATTTTTTTTTCAAATTTTGGGCCCCAAATTAAGGTGTGTCTTATGTATGGGGAAATACGGTATCTAGTTTGAGGTTTCTGAAAAACTGGATGGTAGTTCTGGTGATAAGAAGAAACCTCTAGACCTATACTGTCTAATACCGTAGCCACTAGCCATATGAAGCTGGTAAGTACCTGAAATGTGGCTATCTGAACTGACATAACTGTGCTAAGTGTAAAATTCATGCTGGATTCTGAAGACTTAATATAAAAACAGGAATGTGAAATATCTTGCTAATAATTTTTATATTGATTACATGTTGCAATGATAATATCTTGGATTTATTGCATTAAATAAAATTAAAATTAAATTTCACGTTTCTTTTTGCTTTTATTAAAATGTGGATTCTAGAAATGTTTAAATTACATGTGTGGCTTGCATTTGTAGCTCACTTTATATTTCTGTTGGACAGTGCTGCTCTACATTATATGATCTTTCAACCTAAAGTGTTTAATCAAATATCAATTTACGTCATTTAAAATGATGTAGAAATTCTGTAGTTTCTTTTGGCTCTCTTATTCAGTATCGCAAAGTACTTTGGAGAACACTATTTTAATTGATTCCAAAACTCGAGGAAAGTATGAGATTAGTACAATGTTCACTAGTCCTCTAGTTACCTTTTCAGTGACTTCTTGTAAAAGGGAGTAAGAAAGAAGAGGAAGTTGTTACAGTGCTATTAGGATACATTTTAATATCACCACAGAATAAACCAGTTCTACATTCCCAAAAAAGGAAATGATTTTTTTTAAAGTATAAAATATTTCTGATCTCTCGGTGTTTCCAGATAACTTGAGTAATTTTTATAAACTTTTTAAAGCAATTTTATCTTCTTTTAAAAGGCATGTAACTTTTACATTTGTTTGAATGTCATTTTAAATCTTTTTTTGGTAAAGACTATTAAATCAATAAAATTAAATGTATATATTTTATTATAGTGCTTTGTGCAGGAAAAGTATAAAATCGAGCAATGATATAGTACCAAAACTTGAAAATTTGGGGAATTACCAATATAACTATAATGATAAAAAAGTACTAGGAAATTTTGATGGTATAAGTAATAGTCCAAGGAGAATTGTAACAGGTAAAGCTCTTTTTCCTATCAACTTTTATTTATTTATAAGATTTTATTGGGGAGTTGGGGGAGGGAAATAGCGCTGGGGAATCGGAGAAGTGGAACAGAAGTTGCTGTCCTTTTGTTTTTCAGTCTAGTTGTGGAGGACGTTGCTTCACTGGCCCATGTTGGTATTATCATTGCGCTCTTCCCAGGTGAGGCAGATTGGTCGCCGGCCACTGGACAGCCAGCCGCTCATGGCGGCTCTTGGCAGCTCATGCTGGCTGCCGGCCGCTTATGGGAGCCCACAGCAGCCTACTCAGTTGCCGGCGATTCATGGCAGCCCAGCTCCATGTCGAGCTGTTGTTCATCATCTTAGCTGTAGAGGGCGCAGCATCACTGTCGCTAATGTGGGATCTGAACTGGGGTCCTGCTGCTCAGAGCTGGTGTCCCAAGCCAACTCTTAAGCAACGTGCCACTCGGCCAGCCCCCTATCAACCTTTTTAGGTTAGTTTGATGTCTTTTACTGGTGCTCTTGGAAGCTTAAGAACTCTTTACCTTACTAAGAGAACCAAAAAAGTAATTTCACTATCTTCAAAATAAATTGACACTTAAGAAATGAAGCAAACTTTTAAAATAAAATTTGTCCAGGTCTGGCCGAGTGGCTCAGTTGGTTAAGAGTTCACTCAAGAGTGTGAGCTCCGAGCAACAGCGGTTCGATTCCCGGCCTGAGCTGAGTTGCCGCTGAGCTGTCAACAGGTGGCAGGATGGCTCAGCTAAAAAATAAAGTTGGTTCGAAAGACCTAATGAATTAACCTTTTTGAAGAACATGAAAGCGCAGTCATTAAGTAAAAAACTGACATTTAAAACTTTCAAGAATCTGACCATAGCTTTTTTTTCTGTCAGCCTCCTAAGGAGAGCCTTCCTAAGTCCAATGCTTTAATCTGATCAGCTTCTTTTCTGTATCAAATATATTTTATTCTTTTAATACCTCTGGACTTTGTGTTCTTGGTTCAAATTGCAGACCGCCCCCTTGCTCTCGTTCTAAATTCTATCAACCTTTCAAGACCCTGCTCACATTTTCTGAAACCTTTCCCATCCCCATCACTCCAGCCCAAGATGAGTATGTAATAATGTTACATAATATTTTACTTTTGTAACACTTTCACATACTTTCACATTGTTATGTCAATCTAACTAGGTAGATAATGTTACCCATTTTATAGAATATGGGAATTGAGGCTGAAACAGATATGTGATTTTTCCAGAACTATAGATACTAAGTAGCAAAGCTAAAAATACTGGAGCCAAATCCTCTTATTCCAAGTTTTATACTCTTTCCTGTATGCCTTGATGGTCCCTTAACTTCTATAATAGTTAACACTTAGTTGGCCATTAATTGATTAAGTGTTTACTGTCTTTGTATCCAACTAATTTGATTGTTAGCTATAGACTTGAAGGCATAGGTACAATTGATACACAGGGAAAGGCAATAAATGGGACAGCTGAATACCTTCTTGATAACAGAATCAAAGAGGTCTCTAGGAAAACGTTAACCTTTTAAAAAGTATAATACCCAAACTTGCTCCTATTTTTTTTTTTTTTTAGCCAAAGTAACTATATACTAAGTTTTAGTATAATTTTTAAAGTAGAGCTGAACAGAGAGGCCTTCCCTGGCCACCCTAGCTAAAGTAGCTCCTCTCCATCAATCTCTCTTGTAACAACATTTAAAAATTATCTTTAAAACACTTCAAGCTACCTGAAATTATATCATTTCTTTATTAACTTGTTCATTCGTTATCTTCCCCAATAGAATGAGTCGAATGAGAGCAAAGATGTTGTCTAGTGTATAGCACAAAGTAAGCGCTCAGTAAATATTTGCTGAATGATTGAGATACTTTATTTATGAAGAATGTTCACTATAACATCCATCTTTTAAAACAAGTTTTTGTTGGTTTTTTTTGTTTGGTTGTTTTTTTTTTTTAAATATTTTATTGGAGAACTGGGGGAGGGGAACAGTATTGGGGGATTGGGGAAGGGGAACAGACAAGTTGCTGTCCTTTTGTTCTTCAGTCTAGTTGTGGAGGACGTCGCTTCACTGGCCCATGTTGGTATTATCAT
>NW_017731434.1:3642126-3719724 GCF_001890085.2 Hipposideros armiger
ATATATTTAAATTGGGGAATTGGGGGATGGGAACAGCACTGGGGAATTGGGGGAAGGGGAACAGACAAGTTGCTGTCCTTTTTGTTCTCCAGTCTAGTTGTGGAGGACGTTGCTTCACTGGCCCAAGTTGGCACCATCATTGCGCTCCTCCCGGGCGAGGCACATGAATCGCCGGCTTCTGGACGCGGCTCACAGTGGCTGCTGGCCGCTCACACTGGCTGCTGGCTACATACGGTGACCCATGGCAACCCACTGCAGCAGGGGCTGCAGCCTGTGCCATTGCCGGCGACTCACCGGCAGCCCAGCTCCAGGTTGAGCTGGTGTTCAGCATCTTAGATGTAGAGGGCTGTGTCACTGTCCCTCATGTGGGATCCAAACCAACGCCCCCTGGCATCCCAAGCCAGCTCTTAACGAACGCAACACTTGGCTGGCCCTCCCCATATATTTTTGATCCACCTTTGGTTGAATCCGCAGATGCGGAACCCGTGGATATGGAGGGCCAACTGTATAACATGGAGAGGTAAGATATATATTCTATTAAGATGGCGAATAGTTTGATAATATGTAATTACTTAGATATTATCTAAAACACCAGCCAAATATTAGAGCAGATACTGCCTATTTTTTAAGTTTATGTTAATATTGTTAAGAATATAATAGCTCACTAGTAGTTGATAGCTATAGAAAAGCTCTTTAAAATCTTATCACTAGTTTCAATAGCAGATGTTTGCATGTTTATATATAGATTACATGCGAGAAAGCATATGGAAGTTTTTGATAAATTGTATAAATGTTATTTTTTAATTTTTTTAAAGATTTTATTGGGAAATTGGGGAAGGGAACAGTGTTGGGGATTTGGGGAAGAGAACATTGTGTTTTTCCAGGACCCTTCAGCTCCAAGTCAAGTTGTCCTTCAATCTTAGTTGTGGAGGGTGCAGCTCAGCTCCAAGTCCAGTTGCCGTTTTCAATCTAGTTGCAGGGGGCTCAGCCCACCATCCTATGCAGGACTCAAACCAGCAACTTTGTTGTTATGAGCATGCACTCTGACCAGGTGAGCCATCCAGCTGCCTGTTGGCAGCTCAGCTCCAGCACAACTCACTGACCCATGTGGGAATCGAACCGGCGAACCTGTTGCTCAGAGCTTGCGCTCTAACCAACTATGCCACCCAGCCAAACCAGAACAGTTTTTTTGTGTTTTTTTTTTAACACTAAGAGACATGGGGCATGATCTTGGAGGATGCCTGAGTCCTTTGGAGCTGATTCTGGTAGTTACTTTTAATACTTTGTACCGAGTAAAACTTCCTGAGCAGGGAGATGATTTGTCAATATACCTCCAAGTGGTAGCAAAAATGTTTGTATAGCTTAAAATAGTGAAAAAAACTTATATATACATATGTATGTCATTATATAAATTTTACTGCTTTCATGTATATTATCATCTGATTTTTACAATAGCCTTTGTAAGTTAGGATTTCAGAGAAATTAATATATGTGCTGCTGAAGTGAGCTCAGGAATTCATAGAAATTAATAATTTGCCTAAATGACCTACCTATTAAGTGGCACACCTGAGATTAAAAGTTAAGCATTCAAATTATTAGGTCTCTTTATTCTTTAGGCATTTGTAGACCCTTTATGCCAGTCCACTAACAGAAATTTAAGATTCAGTGATAAACAATAGTTTTCCCTAGGCCACTTTTAAGTAATTTAGTATGATTGCGGTATATGGGGCAACAACAAAAATTGAGGCTGGAAAGATCTGCTGGCTCTAAAATCAAAGATACATATTTTAAGAATATAAACATTGCACTTTTCCCCATTTATTTTTAGTTCTTTAAATTTTTAAATAGACTAGTTTTTACAGCAGTTTCAGATTCACAGCAGTTGAGTCGAAGGCATAGAGATTTCCCATATAACTTCTGTGCCTCCACACGTGTAGCCCCCCATTATCAACATTTCCCACCAGGTGGAACATATGTTTACAACTGATGAACCTGTATTGATACATCATCACTTCGAGTTCATAATTTACATTAGGATTCACTCTTGGTGTTGAAAATTCTGTGGGTTTGGACAAATGTATAATGGCATGTGCCGATTATTTGAGTATCATACAGAGTAGTTTCACTGCCCTAAACATCTGTGCTCCACCTGTTGATCCTTCCCTCACCACTAACCTCTCACAACCAGTGACCTTTTTACTGTCTCCATAGTTTTGCCTTTCCCAGAATGTAGCCTTTTCAGATTGGCTTCTTTCACTTATTGGGTCTTCAGAAAAGTCATGACGTATTTTGTTTGTTTTTCAAAGGTCATTTATTTATATATAGAAAGATCAATCAATGACATATTGCCCATTTTGTTCGATAACCTTTTGCCATCTTTCAGTGAACTTCATAATTCCTCATTCATAGAAGGGGCTGTCTTTATTTGTGAAAAACTGAACAAGGTGCTGATTTACAGCCTCATCTGAATTGAACGTTATACCATGCAAGGAGTTTTGAAGAGAGCGAAACAAGTGGAAGTCTGTCGGTGCAAAGTCAGGCGAGTATGGTAGGTGTGGCAACACATCCCATCCAAGCTCCAGTAATTTTTGACGGGTCCTCAAACTTGTGTGTGGTCTCACGTTGACGCAATGAAACATGACTCCTTTACAATTAACAAGCTCTGGACGTTTCTGGATGATGGATTTGTTCAAACTGTCCAATTGCCGACATTACACATTCCAATTGATTGTTTGGTTTCTTGGTAGGAGCTCGAAAAACACGACACCTTTAAAATCCCACACTGAGAGCATAACCTTCCTCTGATGAATGTCTGCTTTCAGTGTCGTTTGAGACGAATCATCATGTTGGGACCAAGACTGTTTGCGCACCACATTGTTGTAAACAATCCACTTCTCATCACCAGTTATCAGTCGCTTAAAAAAAGGATTGTTTTTCTCACATTTAATGAGCATATTGCAAATGTTTATATGCGCCGTCAAGTGAACTTTGAGTTCATGAGGAACCCAAATATTGAGCTTGTCTATGTATCCGTGCTTCTTCAAGTGGTTGTGAACACTTGAGTGATGGATGTTCAATGTTTCTGCAATCTCTTGTGTCGTGTAACAGGTTTGACTCGATCAATGCCTTTATTTTGCCGGCATCAACCTCCGTGGGCTCCCTGACTGAGAAGTGTTGTTGAGATCAAAATCACCAGCTTGGAATTTTGTGAGCCATCCATCGTTGGCACTGACATTCTTGTAGAGCATTGTCACTGTAAACTTCATGCAACTTTTCACAAGCTTGACGTGCATTCTTCCCTTTATGGAAGTAAAACAGTAAAATATGGCAAAAATGCATAGTTTGGTCTTCCATCTTCAACTTGTAAAATCTCCAAAACTCAACCAAATTGCTCAATTTTTTTTTTTTTTTAGAATGAAGCTATTACTGTCAGCTGTCAAATGACATAGCGATAACATGGATGAGAATGATTCTAGTACTTCCAAAAATGAACTAGTGCCATCTGTTGCAAACATGCGTCATGACTTTTCTGAAGACCCAATATTTAACAATACACATTTTGGGTTCCTCCATGTCTCTTCATGGCTTGAAAGCTGGTTTCTATTTAGTGCTGAATGATATTTCACTGGATGTACTACAGTTTATTCACCTACTGAAGGACATCTTGGTTGCTTCCAAGTTTTGGGAATTATGAATAAAGCTGTTACAAATATTCATATGCAGGTTTTTCTGTGAACATAGGTTTTCAACTCCTTTGGGTAAATAAATACCAAGGAGCACAATTGTTGGATAGTATAAGTGTATGTTTTTGTAAGAAGGCACCAAACTGTTTTCCAAAGTGGCTGCACCATTTTGCATTCCCACCAGCAATAAATAGAGTTCCTGTTGCTCTGCATCTTCACCAGCATTTGGTGTTATTGTTCTGGATTTTGGCCATTCTAAAAAGTTATGTAGTGGCATCTCACTGTTGTTTTAATTTGCATTTTCCTGATGACAAGCGATGTCAAGCATCTTTTCATATATGTATTTGCCATCTGTGTATCTTCTTTGGTGAGGTGTGTGTTAAGATCTTTGTCCCATTTTTTAGTTGGGTTGTTTGTTTTCTTACTGAGTTCTAAGAGCTCTTATATATGTTGGATAACAGTCCTTTATCAGATATGTCTTCTGAATTATTTTCTGTGACTTGTCTTTTCATTCCATTGACAGTGTCTCTCAGCAGAAATTTTTAATGAAGTCTAGTTTATCAATTCTTTGATGAATTATTCCTTTTATATCGTATTTTAAAAGTCGTTGCCAAGTCCAAGGTCATCTAGACTTTTTCCTATATTCTAGGAGTTTTATCATTTTGCATTCTACTTATAGGTCTGTGATCCATTTTAAGTTAATTTTTATTGAGGGTGTAAGGTCTGTGTTTAGATTCATTTCTTTGCAAGTGGCTGTCCAGTTATTCCAGCACTATTTAGCACTATTTTTGTTCCTTTGTCAAAGATCAGTTGACGATATTTATGGGTATATTTCTGGGCTCCCTCTTCTGTTCCATTAATCTATTTGCCTGTTCTTTCACCAATGTCACACTGTCTTGATTACTGTATTTGAAATACAATGCACACATTTGAAATACAAATGAATGTGTTTGAAATATAGTGAATTCCATCTATGTGAAGTTTTAATGATGAAATATTAACAGTCAAGATGAGTAAGTAGCAAATATTAACTGGAATATTTGGAAAGAGCCATTGGCAGTTTTTGTGTATATGGATGTGTATGTTCGTAAATAAGGACATTTTGTTATACACATGGTTATTTTTTTCTTAAAAAAATTTATCTAGTTCATATGATGAAATAATTGTCATCATAATAGCAGGTAACATTTTCATAGTCCTCACTATGTGCCAGTGACATTTAAGTGCATCACACATTATGCTTATTCAATCCTCACAACAACCCTATGAAGTTGGTATTCATGTTCATCCCATTTGAAGGATGAGGAAACTGAGGCACAGAAAGGTTAAATCCAAGGCCACACAGGCTAGTAAGTGGTGTTGCCAGGATTGTAACCCAAAATCTGCTTTTAACCACTGCACTATCAATATTCCCTGGTGTCACCTTAGCAAAGCTTATAACTATTGTTACATACTTATATTTGAGATTGTATGTTCACCTGTCTAAATAAAGTACTATTAACAAGGCATAAAAGAGCCTCAGTTTGCTTATTCTTGGATAAGTATCAGGGATTGGAAATCATAATTTACTAATACCAATCACTAAATGAGAAATATACCATTTAAGAATTAAATATTGACAGAAAAAGTTTTCAGTAGGAGCATAGGTAAAATATTTTAAGTGTGATGATGTGAATTTTAATATTAATTTTCTGAGACCCTAGAAGGCGTGCTGTCCTACTCTGTACTAATTTATTATAAAATGAGAAATGATTTGTGAATTGGAGAAAGAAAACTTATTTTTTATTGTCTATGAATAAAGCCAAAGTAGAATGTTAAGATGGCATCAGTTCAATGACTACTTATATACTTCTAGTTTTTTGTGATTACAGTTTTCTTTAGCTTTCATGCTTATTATGTGAACATATTTAATATTTTCTTTTGTTTATTTTCATATTTAATATTTTAACTGTAATTATAAAATAAAAACTTCATACTTGTGTAAAAATAATTTCTCTATGTTTATTATTAAAGCATAGTATCCCAAATAAGGAAGATTTTTAGAGTTATTGAAAACAAAATAAAATATCATTAGAATTTTTACTAAACCCTGGCCCATGGCTCTCTAAAATAGAGTGATACATTTCCCCCAAATGTATTATAAAGCACAAAAACTTTGCTGCCATTAAAAGTTTTCTGATTTGGTTGAAAAAATGAAAATTATGTCTTTAAAATACACTGTAACTGCCTTCAGCTAGAGATAACTACCCCTCCCCTAGCATGAGAACTTGACCTTGTAAGCTGTAAACATTGAGAAGAAGAATCTGACTCTGTAATTTTCTTTTAATGAAAGAATTGTGTTTTCATGGAATAATCTCAGCATTTGAATGGTAAAGTAAAAATTTTTAAATACATACACTAATTTCATAACTTTGTTAAAAATATAGCAGCCTTAAAGAAATTTAAGGGAAAAAATTGTATGTGGTACTAACTCTAGCTATTTTTTTTCTCTTCAAACTTTGTGCCATACATATACATACCTGTAACATCAAATAAGCAGGGATTTATGTGATTTCTAAGTAATACTTCAAATAGATTATTATTATATAGTTTTTTTTTGTTTTGTTTTTATTCTTACTTTTGTTAATGTTTATTAAATAAGCTTTGTTCACATCTTTTCTCTGCTCCATTTCCCCTAAAGGTTGCCACTACTGTTCCCTTTACATACTCTATTTTTGTCATGATAATTATTTACAGGGTTGACAATTGCTTGCTTCCCCCCAAAAAAACAACCCCACATTCATCTTATACAAACTTGTATGATGAGAATTTAATGTAAAGTGATTGTGTATGGGTTTTAAACCCCTAAGTGGTGGAGAAGACAGTTCAGTCTAAAAAAAAACGAATGTAAGAGTAAAATGTCTCAATAATACTATGTAGTTTAGTAATGATCATGTCGATCCATTACCCTATTATATCTTATTGCCATGAGTATGTTTGTATATATAATAATTTTATTTTTTGAATTATTTTCTAAGGAAAAATTTTCAGGTATGGTATTATAGGGCTTTTAAAATCATTTTTTAATAACTTCCCAAATGTTTGAAAGAATTATTTACAAAGCTAGAAGTGTACAAGTATCTGCTCATTTTATCAAAAGCTAGCAAGACTGTTACTTAAAGCCTTATAATCATAATTGCTTCTTTATTAACTTGAAATTTCCAAGTTGAGGTGAATTCTGGCCTTTCAACTTTACCGCTATGGTTCATTTCTGCGTTTAAGATATTTGAAGAATTATGAAAATCCTTGTATCACCATTGTCTTTGTGTGGAGAACCAGATTTCTTCCCGTTTGTTAATATATAATGCATTTCTGAGAAATGTAAAAAACCTAGTCTTTGGGTTCTAAAATCTTAATATGTCAAGTTCTTATATTTCTGGCTCTCTGAAAATGATTAAATCATATGAGAATCTATATTTTTTTCCTCCCAGTATTACCCACCAGAACAATCTAGGCTTTTCAGAGATATCGATGTCAGTGTTCCTTTGGTAATGAATATTTAAAGGAACTCTCTTGGAAATTAATTCTAGAATAGACAGTTTTTATTGTATTTTACCCTGCTCTAGATGCTGACCCCTGCACACTGGACTCCAACTTGCAAATGCTTTTTTTTTAAAGTAGGAGTCGTAAAGTGACTTGTATATTAGTACTTTTCTGAATTTGCTGAATAGCTGACAAACCTCCATAACCTGTAAGTAGGCTAGATAGAGGTTATAAATTTCTAATACCAAGTTATTTTTAAAGTAGAGTTTTGAGAAATAGGAAATCCTAACTGTCAAAATGCAAAAAGATGAACGTTCTAAAAAAATTGCTGAATCATTAATGTAAAGCTGCTTGGCATATAGAGTAGGTGTTCCCATGTCTTTAGAAGTTAACACCTTTTCATTATACTCTAAACATATATGTACATTTACTTTTTCTCATAAATGATCCTTTTTTTTTAAGTTTACAGACTTAAGCTACTTAAGTAGAGGGCTCGATGCAATTCTTTTGACATTTTCTTATTAATCCGTCTTTCCAATATATTAGAAATGGGGACATTTTTTAAAAGATGAGGAAACCATATAGGAGATAAAAGATTAGCTATATACATTCAAAATATTTCTCTTAAATACCTATATATATTAAAAAGCAGGCATCAAAAGGATATGTAAGTGATATGATATAAACTTTATTGATAAAAAATACAAAACTACAACAAATAACCATAAATATCCATAGGATAAAAAGGATTAGAAGGAAATACACTAATATTTATCGGGGTATAATAAAGGTTTTTATTTTATTCTTTTTAATTTCTGTTTTCTAAAATCTTTGACAATGATTTATATTTCCAATTAGGAAAAATGTGGATTTAAAAGAAAAAATATTTCTCATTACTGCCCCATAAATAGCATATCCAGATTTTAAGGTGATCCAGTTAAGGTCTTATAAGAAACATGAGTATTTCTGTCTGTAACCTGATACTTTGCTCCTATCTCTCCTGCAGCACAGCAGTTCTTTAAATAGTGACTGATAGGAATGGGGGTGTCTCATTCTGTTTTAGTTGAAGTAACTAAAATCAGATCTGACTATTTGAAAAATATTGGTCTGCCAGGACTATTAACTCTTGTATACTACAAAAACCTAGTTAAAATCATTAGCTAAAATCACATTTAAGTCCTTATTTTAAAATACTGCTTTTGAAGTTTATGATATAGTGTTTTTACAACGTGAAATTGGTATATTGACTTCCTGGTATATTTGATGGATAGACCCCAGGAATTTTTTAAATGACACAAATTATTTGAAAATTTTAATTTAAACCATATTTTAGTATTGTATGTCTTACATTTGAATACCTGGAAATTGAAATGAAAATATCTAAAATAAGTTCAAGGGTACTTTTATTTGTATAATAACTTTAACTTATTTTAATGTAGGATGCTTATTGGTTATAATTACTTTGTTGCCTTTTCACCTAGAATGGAGTAAAAATAAATGCGTAGTTATGACATTCTATGCTGAAATAATTGGTTTCTCAATCTACTTGGCCTCTTAAAAAGGGAATAAAAATGGTAGAGCCAGAAGGAGAATGAATAGTTAATCATGGAGGAGGAGAAAACCTAGCTCAGTACTTTGACTAGAGGCAGCTGGGGAAGTGACGTCCTGTAGCATTTGC
Organism: Hipposideros armiger; assembly: GCF_001890085.2. Taxonomy (NCBI): domain Eukaryota; kingdom Metazoa; phylum Chordata; class Mammalia; order Chiroptera; family Hipposideridae; genus Hipposideros; species Hipposideros armiger. Next base: position 3,651,010 of record NW_017731434.1, read on the forward strand.
TGTTCTAGAAAGTACAGAGACACGTAGTGAAAATGGGAGGATCTAGAAGGAGGCCGTCTCCTGTGTAGTGTATATTTATCTGTAAGTGAGCTGTTGGGCAAGGAATTAAATACGGAGACGCTGTCTGCGTGCTGCCTTCAGACAGCGAAGCTGAATTGCTGATGTGCTTTAACTTTTAAATTACCGAGCTTGGTTTATTTTTTTAGAGCCTTTGTACTGCTCAGACTGGGGACGCTGTTTTCTCTCACAAAGGGAAATCTAAGTTCATTTCAAGGCGTTCGAAATGGGGAAAGACTATTATAGCATTTTGGGAATTGAAAAAGGAGCTTCAGATGAAGATATTAAAAAGGCTTACCGAAAACAAGCCCTCAAATTTCATCCGGACAAGAACAAATCTCCTCAAGCAGAGGAAAAATTTAAAGAGGTCGCAGAAGCTTATGAAGTATTGAGTGATCCTAAAAAGAGAGAAATATATGACCAGTTTGGAGAGGAAGGTAAGTATTCTATGAATATCTTTCTCTCCAACTGTGTTTTTCCTCTTTCTTTTTTCCTTTCTCTCTCAGCCTCCTGGTTATCATTAAATTTTCAGACATATTAAAAGTAGAAAGATAGATAATGGATAAAAGCCACATTTCATTTCTGATCATATGAATGAATATTACATAGCTGTGGATGAAATGTACTTCTTTGCCTTTTATTTAGATTTTGGCATTTTCTAATACCCATATTCTACCATTAGATTTATAATGTTAGCATTGTATGTTTGAAAAGAAACCTTACATTCTCATACACATTAATGAATTGTGTCAAAAGTCTTATGCAACATGTTTTATTTTTTAATGATTTTTCCCCCCGGAACCAATAAAGATCCTTCAGTCACTTAAAATCTTAAGATTGTCAGTTCCGATTCTGGGTAGTTTATATTTTATTCACAAAACCAAAAGAAGTTTTTTTTACCTTTCTATAGCAAAGCTAGTTTAGATTGAACAAGACGGAGCCGTCTCACTGAGGAACAGAAGGCCCAGGCATTTAGCTCTCTAGTTGTTTTTGGCATTCCGCCTGGAGAGGAAAGAATTTTCCTGATGTCATAAAATACCAGAACAAGTTTTTAGCTTAATTGTAAACAGTAATTGTGTGCCAAGAAAACGAGATCTCAGAAATACAGTTTTTGACCTAAAATGGACACCTAGTTAGCACAATTATTGATGTAGGTAGTATTATTTCTTTTGAAATTTTACTTACCTAGGTATAGAAGAAAGCATGACAACTTCCCTTTCCTCTCTCCCTTCCATACTTTTGTTTCTTGCCTTGTGAGATCAGAAACTAGTTGAATCCAATAAATAGAGTATTTTAAGATCAATCATTCTTTTATCATTCTGCATTTTAAATTAAGTGTGTTCATCTCCATATAAATGTAGCTTATAAAGTATATTTTAAGTTGCTAATTAACAACAACAAAAAAATACTTTAATCCCTATAGCTTCAATTTTTAAAATCAGGACGAAGCTATTTTATTATTTTCTCCCAAAATGTTCTCTTTTAAATCACTATAGTTATGAAAACTTTTTTTATTTCATTGCTTCCTTTATTGCATTTAATGTTAAAATTTTTTAATTAGAAATATATCCTAAAATAAAAACAATGATTGCTCATTTTGAGTTAAAAAATTAAAATTAAATTTAGATAAACAGGGTGATTATGGTTGAGGGTTTTTTTGTTTGTTTTTTTTTGAGTTGCCCAAAATTGCAGTTTTTGCTGCTGGCTTTGGTGTGATGAGGACCTGCAGTGTCAGGTTCTTATAAAGTAAATATTGAAAAAGGCAAATAGTGGGCAGTTCAGTCTTGCTTGCTCCTATGGCCATCCTACTCAAAATACTATGATTTGGTTCATCTCAAAAGCTAAGCAAAATTCTCAGATACTACTAACAGTATAGTACTCTTTCTGAATAACTTACTTTATAATTTTGTAAAGAAATCCAGAAATAAAAATTCCTATGGAAAAGCAGATACTCACTGCTTTGATCCACGTCTCACTGATAGCTCCAGTTCATACGACTAAGCCATAGGATTCAGTGTTTACTGAGGATATTTGTCTTCAGAATTTTCAAGTCACCAAATGATACATTTTTCTTGGTTTAACATTACCTTTTAATAATGTTTTTTTTTTTAAGATTTTATTGGGAAGTTGAGGGAGGGGAACAGACAAGTTGCTGTCCTTTTTGTTCTTCTGTCTAGTTGTGGAGGACGTTGCTTCACTGGCCCATGTTAGTATTATCATTGCGCTCTTCCCGGGTGAGGCAGTCGTTCGCTGGCCACTGGACCGCCGCTCACTCCTGCTGATGGCCAGCCCCACTGCAGCCTATGCTGTCCCAGCGACTCATGGCAGCCCATCTCCAGATAGAGCTGTTGTTCACCAGCTTAGCTGTAGAGGGCGCAGCGTCACTGGCCCTTCATGTGGGATCCGAACCAGGGCCCTGCCGCTCAGAGCTGGCATCCCAAGCCAACTCTTAACCAGCGCGCCACTCGCCTGGCCCAATAGTGTTTTTCTTGAATGATGTTCCTCCAGTTTGATTTTATGGGTCATCAGTGAGTTAATTAAAAAAAAAAAACTAAAGCAGGATCATCTTTGTACCCTGAATCTTTTTTTGTTCTTGACTCAGATAATTTATATAAGCAATAGAGGTAGTAGTGAGGGAAGAATACATTTTTTTAAGTTTTTAAATAATATGTTATTTAGAAATCATTTGCTAGTTATGTTACTTGAAAATACAGCTAAATAAAAGTTACTGTATTTGATTCTTTTTTAGAAATTATTCTTCCTTTACAGAACAGCATTCTATTTATTTGCCCTTTATTCAGAAGGTCTCATTCTTCTTTTTAAAAAAATTTCCTTTAGGTGTACTGTGAAAATATGGGAAAATATTTTTTCTCTGCCTTTCATGGATTTGTTAGTGCCTGTAGGCCTGGTTCCATAGCCCTATGGGTTTCTCTAGCAGTAGCAAAACACTGAATTTTATGACAGGAGCCATTACTAATTTACCTGATATAATTTTTTTTTTTCAATGACTCTATGTTTCAAGGCTTGGGACAGTGGGAATAAGAAATCATGAACTGGGAAGTGTATGAGTTGAACACGCTAAATTATGTATTTAGGAACGAAGAGAACCAGTCATCCAGTTTATTCATGTTTAGAAAATCTCCAACATCCACAATTTTAAATGCTGTATTTTTTTAAAAATTGCATAAAAATAGAGATGTTTTAAATTTACTATATGACCCAATAGTTCCTCTCCTAGGAATCTATAAAAGAGAAATGAAAATAAAGACATGTATGTGACTGTTCATAGCAGTATTGTTTGTAATGGTCCCAAACTGGAGATAGTCTGAAAGTACCTCCATTTGGTGAATGGATAACTGAAATGTGGTGTACACACACACACACACACACACACACACACACACACACACAAAACCCCCCCAATGGAATATTAGTTAGCAATTAAAAGGATGATTTAATGAAACATGCTACATCATGGATGAACTTCAAAAACTATGCTAAATAAAAGTCAGATATAAAAGACTATATATTCTATGATGCCATTCATATTCAATGCATGGAAAAGACAAATTTGTAAAGAAAGAAAGCAGATTAGTAGTTGCCTGGGGCTAGAGGTAGGAATGGCTGTTAACTACAAATAGAAATTAGAGAACCCTTTAGGTTGATGGAAATGTTCTATAACTGGAGTGTGGTGATGGTCACACAACTCTACAAGTTTTCCTAAAATCATTGAATTGTATATTTTTAATGGGTTAACTTTATGATATGTAATAATTCTATTTTAAAAAACAGAAATTTTCTCCCTAGTTGACTCACTTGAAAACAAAAAAAACACAGAACTACAGAAATTTAAAATTAGATTTTGAGCCAGTCTCTCCCAAAATGTTTTAGATTTAGTTCTGAATTGTTCAATGGATGTCAACATAAGTTTGTTTTAAAAGACCTAAAAAAAATTTTTTTTCAATAACACGTCTTAAAGTAGTCCAGTTCTCTAACATTTCTTTATGCCTTTTTTTTGTTTACTGTTTATAGTTTAATAACTTTAAATACTGAAAGGCAGTATTTATCACTGTATTTATAGACTTTTATTTAGTATATTAATCTCTATACTAATTTGCTTCTTTAGTTCCTTATTTTTTAATCAACTGGATCTCTTTTTATTTACTATGTATTTCTAAAAATAAGTTAATTGGATTTTTGTGAATCACAACTGTTTAAAGGATCTTATTATGCTGGTAACTCTTAAGTCTTGTTATATATCTGGGTTTTTACATATTAGATCTCTTTAAAGTAAGAGTTGTGAAAGTCTTACAATTTTTTCTTTGCAATCCTATTTCTTCTCCAATGCTGTTTCTTTTGATAAACTTTTACTCAACTAACTAGTGGAAATCATTGTTATGGATAGTATCTCAAACATATGTTTGTTTTTGGATTGCAAATTTGTTGGTTGTTTTAAAAATAATAGCAGCCTTAATAAAGCATAGGCAAATGTTGATTCTGGAGTGCATTCCTTGATCACAAAGGGATAATGGTGTCTAAGGAAACATTTTGGATGGCAGAGGGAATCCAGTTGAATTAAAATTTTCCATGAGAAATTGAAATGTATGTAATAAAAGAGTTGACTGTATAGTTGATGACATGTCTATTACAATTAGGTGCTAAGTATTGCAAGTGCTAGACAGTGATACTTGCATAACAATTCATGTTACGTTGAATTTTGGTAGGATTTTTCTCAGTCATTATAGTAGCCTTGTCCTTTATCTGAGCAATGTAATTGACTAGTGTCAAGGAAAACTTCAAAGTTCTGTTGGAGGCTTTTTGTCAGCTTTGATAAATGTCACTTTACACAGTGTGTGAATCTTCTCAGGGACTCTGTAATCCCGATTGAGCTACCATTTTTTGGCAGAGGAAAAAAGGGGTTTTAGGGAAAAGCTAAACCCGTGATGTAATAACTTAAAATATTATTCTTTTTATGAATCCATTATGGGTTCAAACATTTAGATTTTGTCTTGTAAAGGGTTAGACTGGACAGGCTAATTTACTCAGTTTACTTTATTAACTGTTAAATTATACTGTATTTGTGGAATAAAAGATGAAATGATTGAAATAATTTAATGGTTTAGTTGCATTGGTCATGATTTTGAGTTATATACATAGCCTATCATTTAAAAAAAAATCTGTCACTAGCTTTTCTTTTTTTTAACATTTGGAGTTATAACTAAATCACTAAAATTTAACTAAAAGAAGTTTTGGATGAGCTGCATGTTAAAAGTTCTTGTCCTGCATGCTTATACTTGTTATTCTGTTTCTACGAGGAATATCCCTAACTGCTATTTGAATATATCATTCAATACATATGTTGACAATTTTCAGATTATTAGATTTCTCTTGGTTTCTCCAGATTTCTATTCATTGATGAAGGTAAAAATTTAAACATCAGCTGAGACTGTTGGATGAAGTGGAGTACGTGTATACCTTTTGATGGAAGTAGCCAAATAGAATAAGACATGCAAATCTAAGTCTCTTTGAAAGCATGCTGCATGATTACAGTAGAAATTTTTTTATTACTAAATCTCTCATATATGTGTGTGTGTGACTACATTTTATATTGCTTTTGCTTCTGTCTCTTCTCTATCCTGATACTGAAGACACCTTTTAAAGTTTCCATTTAGGAGACTTGAAGAATTAGTTCATTCCCTTTATTCAGTAAACATGAGGGCCTATCATTTTTCAGCCCTGTGTGCATGAGCAATGCAGAAATGAATAAAATGTATTTCCTGCCCTCAAATTACTCATTGTTTAAACATATTGGGGTCTCTAAACTTAATCTCTTAAATGTTTCAGTTTTGTAATTTTTAGATTCTGTTCCTGCTTGTTTCCTTTGTCAGGAATGCCCATAGGCTCATTCAGAAAGTTTGTTGATACTGTAATGATATTAAATCCTTGTCAGTATTGGTCCCTTAAAAAGTTACAATACTGTTGTTTTGTGGGTTTTAGTAGAGTCTTTTTTCATATGTAGTAGAAAATGATGCTTCAAATACATAATCTCTTGTGAGCTGAATATTACTTAGTTCAGCCTTAGAGAACAGGGTCAGGGGGTCACTAACTTGGTGTCTGAAGCGGGTTGTCTACAATAGGCAGACATAACCAGTCCAGAGGCTTTACATGTCACGAGGGTTGGCAGCTGTTGATTTCAGTCTCCTTTTACATGCTGTTGAAATTAATGCTATCATGTGGTATGCCTAGATAAACAAGTTTGTTATCTGGGATAGTGATAACAATATTAGTGTCTAAAAAAATGTTTTTCATAATATTACAATTTTTCCACCACAAAAAGAGTTCTGTTTTAATTCTTAAACAGTAAAAGATGACTGAAATAAAATTTGTTGGCATGAATATGGTATTTTATATTGTTGATTGTTTTGCTCATTGATGATAATGGTACTTAAAGATTTAGGTTATGCATTTTGCATTGATTTCTCAAGACCTTTCAATTGACACCTTTTAAAAACAAATTTATATACTGCAGGTTGTCAAACCAGTAGCTTACGAGATAAGAGGTTCCCAATTTTTATTGTCTTATTTACCTGTGGAACAGAGATTCAGGAATAAATTATCATAAAAAATGGGGATTTGGAGGAAGAATTTGAAGCTAAAATTTTACCTTAGGATGGAATGATCAGAAGTTATGTAGCTGTTCTATATTTAGTTATGATAGCATTTCTGGCCAATATTAATGGATTACATCCTAAGTTGGTCACAGTTTATTAGTAATACAATTTTTGAAAGTTTAATTTTCAAGAGTTGCAAGCTTTGTTCTAATCCTGCTTGTCTCTTCATTTAGGGTTGAAAGGAGGAGCAGGAGGCACTGATGGACAAGGAGGCACCTTCCGGTACACCTTTCATGGCGACCCTCATGCCACATTTGCAGCATTTTTCGGAGGTTCCAACCCCTTTGAAATTTTCTTTGGAAGACGGATGGCTGGTGGTAGAGATTCTGAAGAAATGGAAGTAGATGGAGATCCTTTTAGTGCCTTTGGATTCAGCATGAATGGATATCCAAGAGACAGGAATTCTGTGGGGCCATCCCGCCTCAAACAAGATCCTCCAATTATTCATGAACTGCGAGTATCACTTGAAGAAATATATAATGGTTGTACCAAGCGGATGAAGATTTCTCGAAAAAGGTTAAACCCTGATGGAAGGAGTTATAGATCCGAGGACAAAATTCTCACCATTGAGATTAAAAAAGGATGGAAAGAAGGCACCAAAATTACTTTTCCAAGGGAAGGAGATGAAACACCAACTAGTATTCCAGCAGACATTGTTTTTATCATTAAAGATAAAGATCACCCCAAATTTAAAAGAGATGGATCAAATATAATTTATACTGCTAAAATTAGTTTACGAGAGGTAAGTTAGGAAGACCTAGAATTCTGAAACCAAATAATTACGCATCTGATCTAGGAAATTTAAATAATAGCTAACATTTATTTAATGTTTGCTACACTTTATTTTTTTAATTCTCCTACGAATCCTCTGAGCTGGTACTATTATCTTTTATGGATAAGATTATATATTCTAAGTTTAGTTACCTATACTGACAACTTCAATGCCAATTGTAAGTGCTAACTGGATTATGTACTATGAGACCTAATATTTGGTTTACTCTGTTTTTATAAGTATGGTTTGAGATCTGCATTATAATCTCATATTACCTTACTTCATGTATAAGATATTTTTCCAAAATTGTTAATTTGGAGTAATAATTATATAACAAAAAAGGTATTAAAAGACAAAATAATTTATAAGGGTACTAGTTTAATATACAAGTTCTTATTCTATTTTTAGGCACTATTTCTCAAATTGGACTATATAATCTTGCAAATATGGCCATGTCAGTTCCCTTCTTAAAAATCTTTTAATGACTCCACATAGCATCTATCATAAAGTCCAAATCCTTTAGCTTAAAATCAAGGGTCATTTTTAATCTGATTTCTACGCATAAATTATTCAGTTCCCTAAGTTCACTCTATTCTTATCACGTATATATGTCTGTGTCATTGTCTGAGCTCTGCTCTGTGGAACACTGCCTCAGTCTGCCTCAGTACCAGCTACTGGTTCAAAGCTTAGCTCAAGCATTCTGTACTTCCAGAAGCTAAGGGTGAACGGTGGGTGCCCTTTCTCTCAGAAAAGGCTTCTGCACATAGCTGTGCGCCAACATCATGCTATATTGTAATTACTAGTTTGCTTCTGTGTTCTTTGTGTGTTCCTTGAGGTGGGGTATGTGTTCATAGTCCCTATATATGCTCAGCATCTAGCAGGGATGTGTGGCATATAGTAGGCACTCAGTAAATACCTGTTGTCTAAAACAATAAATGTATTCCTTGTCCTAACGTTGTTGTCCCTCCAGAGAAGTAGGTAATTGCTCCTATCTTCTTTCTAGTTCTGAATTTCTCCCTCTTCTCATCTCTCATTTCATCCCTGCATCTTGACTGTTGTAATATCAGCCTCAAACTATCCATTTCATTCCAGAGCAATGTGGAAGACATCCTTTACTTCTCTTTTCCTTTTCCTTCTCTTTTGTCTTTCCTTCTTTTGGAACATGTCTGATTATGCATGAACCAAAGGGATTTTAATGGGGAAATAGTCATAATTATTGATATTTTGGAGGTTAAAATTTTACCTTGGTAGTATCATCCTACATTTGGCAGTATTTTTGTTGAGAATTTTAAGTTTTGAAGTTTGTTAATTTTATTTTGTCCATTTTAGGCATTGTGTGGCTGCTCAGTTAACGTGCCAACCATGGATGGAAGAACCATACCTATGGCAGTAAATGATATTGTGAAACCTGGAATGAGGAGGAGAATTATTGGATATGGGCTGCCGTTTCCAAAAAATCCTGACCAACGCGGTGACCTCCTAATAGAATTTGAGGTGTACTTCCCAGATTCTATACCTTCATCATCCAAAGAAGTACTTAGGAAACATCTTCCTGCCTCATAGAACGAAAAACTTTGTTACCCATATTTTGATAAGGCACTGAAAAATATAAAAAGACTGGCAGTTTACTGATATAGATGTGAATTCTGTATAAAGACGTGTACATTATTTTGAGGGTTCATTAAATTGCATGAATAGAGACGGGTCAAATTAATAGGCAAAAGGGATTTTTATAGTTCGAGATGAAGAGAAAACCATTCATTCTTTTATTTCATTTCTCCCAAATCAGAAATTTTTAGTATTTACAATTTGTTTTTGTGGCATTAGTAGATATATTTCTAATAAAGTACTAGACTGCCCAAGTACTTTATTTCTTATATCTTTACATTGTCAGTATGGTAAGTTCTCATTTATAATGAAAATTTTAATTCTTAACTAAACTATACATGTGATATGTATTTCAAGAAAATAAAAACCTAAGTCATTTAAAAATGTGATTAACTAGATTTAAATCACCATCTGAAATGCTGCTATAGGGCTGGTACCCATAAAAGAATATCCTAATGCATATGTTTCACCATTTTGATTTTTAAAATATGCTATAGCATTTCTTAATAGTGTAGTATAATGTTCTTAAGACCTTTTCTTCATAAAAATGAAATTAATGGCAATTTATCTCCTGTGGAAATCCCAATTGCCTGAATTACTGATATTTTAGCAATAGGCTGTTTTTAAAATGCCATATGTAATTTTATGCAAGTTGACTATATTATATATCTTGGACTTAATAAATTATATGCACATTTTATTGTCCACTAGTTTAAAATAGTTTGTTTAATAATAAATGTGTTTTTAGAGGAAATGTTGTTACTTGGAATTAATTTTCCAATTACACAGTCTTCTATAACTTAATCATAACATGCTGTATGTACCTTATGTAATTTCCCTAAAAAAGAATAAACTACCACTGTGGTGTTAAACCAAAATATGGGGAAAATAAACACTAACTGCTGCTTATGAATGATGTTGCTACTACTTGTTTTATATATATATATATATGTATATATATATATATATATGTAAAATATATATACATATTTTACTTTTTCCCATGCACAGATTGCATTTTATAGGCGTTATAACTTTTAAATATATTTATGTTTAAAAATTGTTTTGTTTTCTGTTTTATAATTATAGGGAGAATGATGTTTTGAAACAGTGTTTGGTTCAAAAGTAATTTTCATGATAATATACAAGGTATACTGGATCCTATCAGATTCTGTTTAGCAGAATATGAAGTCATCTTTTAGAAATTCAATAAATAGGTTGCAATCACCATATACTTTATAGATTTATTAAGATAAAATTAACATGCCATAAAGTTTACCCTTTCAAAGTGTATAATTCAGTGGTTTTAGTGTATTCACAGAGTTGTACAACCATTCTCTAATTCCAGAACATTTTTCATCACTCCCAGAAGAAACCCCATGTCTACTAGCATTCTCTCCCCATTCCTCCAGCCCCTGACAAACGCTAATCTACTTCTGTCTCCATGGATTTGTCTATTATGGACATTTCATATAAATGAAAGCAAAGGATATGTGGCTTCTTTTATTTGGCTTCTTTCACTTAGCATAATGTTTTTAAATTACATCCATGTTACATTATGTATCAGTACTTCATTCTTTTTTATGGCTGAATAATGTTCCATTTTATGGATACATCACAATTTGTTTAACCATTCATTAGTTGATGGGCATTTATGTTATTTCCACTTTTTAGCTATTATGAATATTGCTGCTGTGAACATTTTTGTACAAATGTTCATGTACATATTTTTCAATGTTATTGGGTATATACCAAAAATCGAATAGCTTGGAATAACCATACACTTTAGTTGCAAATGGAAAATACTTGAAAATGCCAGAGAATTCAGCTAATCATACTTTTTATTCCATCTTACTTACAAATGATTCCTTTATAACTTTTGTTTCTCTGAATGACAGTTAAAACTCTTTAGAGAAATATAAACAACATGGAAATTTGCTCACAGATCTAAAGAGATAAAGATGAAAAGCAACAGAGTGGCGGGTGTGATTTCTACTTAAACCCACTGTATTTATTGCAATTTTTTTGATTAAGCATTTTCTCCTAATTAAAGGATTTATAGATATATGAATAATCTTTGGATTAAAAAGTATTTTTTTAAATATACTTTTTATTCTACTAGTCAAAATTAATTTGCATTGGTATATAAAAACAGTATACCAATATCTTTCTTGTCTGAAAGGATACTAATAATGCCTTAGCATAAAGTAAGTGCCCAATTTTTATTTGTTGAATGTCGAATTAATGTAAGTTTTAAAGTTTTCTTATTTATTTAAATTATAAAAGTACTTTTGATTTTAAAAGTGTTCTCTTTAAATTCAACCAGGTTCTTGGATACCTGGACTATTTGAAGTACTGTAGACCCCAGAAAGCTAATTGATAAAGATGTTTATCTTTCCTACAAGAAAAACCACAAGTTGCTTGTGTTTTTTAGTTGGGATGTTTTTAGGCAAGATGTACCCTGTTCTGTTGTCACCGACCTACCGCTCTCTATTGTGTTACATAAACTACTTCACACGTTTAGTTCATCCTGCTTCTGAAAGCTGAGTTTGTGACCCCTCATTTACTTTTTAGCTCATCATTCCTGCCTATGATGATCTTTCTTGGGGACAAGGAGTTGAAAATGCTTTTGCTTGTTTATTTTTCAGAAAGTATCATTTGACTAGTTATGATGGATAAAATAAAATTAATATATGATTAGACTCAGTAAATGGTGTAGAAGTGATTATCCTCATACTTCAAGGACTATTTCATTCATCTCACCGAATTAAGGTTAAGCATCATCCTTAATCTAATAACAATGTTTATCCAATATTGTGTAATGCCGTGCACTGCCTATGTGTTTGGCTTTTCATATATATATTCCATCCCCTCTTTATGGAGAATTATAGAAAGAAAAGGTAAGTTGGTATTGTTAAGTAATAGCTTAATCAGTATTTATTTGAACAGATATTTTATAGATTAAATATTTCAACCTTTTTAACATTTTTTTCTGTGATATTTTTAGTTCATAAAATTCATAAACTTATTGGAGCTGGAAAAAATTTTAAGAGATCACATTTTCTAGATGAAGTAAACCCAGAGAGACTAAGTGACTTGCCTGTAGTTAAAGAACAAGCTTATGAGGGAATTCTGTCTTATCTCTTATTCTCACTCAGTACCATTTTCCCCCAGTATGCCATGATGTCTCCTGTTGCTAAATTTCCAAGACAAGGTCAAATTTTAACATGCATTTGCCTATTTCTTTGTGTAGTCTGTGTTAAGTCAGCATATTTAAAAGTTTTGAGTCATTTATGAACACGTGGAATATAAACTTATAATTTGATGGTGCTAACTAGAACACTTTTGAAGCATTTATTATAAAACTGGCTATTTTTCTAAAAAAGGGAAGTAATGGCCTAAAATTAAAGTGGATCCATTGATAATTTAAAGAAAAAAAATGTTCTCCAATGTTATTTTCAAAATACTGTAAGGCCACAGTTGAGCTTTTATTTTTATTTTTATATTTTTTACAACTGAGCTTTTAGATAAACTATAAATTAAGATTTTTTTCAAGTAAAATTGCTATCTGAAATACATGAAATTATAAAAAAAGATTTTTATATGAAAAGAGAGAAGAAAAACAGGAAGAAGACAATCATGCAGATTTTATTGAGAAAAAGTTGTAATGAGTAATAACATAGAGAAGCTCTACAGTGATTTGCAAGTACAATAAACTAAAAATTAATTGGTACATCTCTGTAGCTTTTAGAATTTTGGCTTATGTGACTGTAGTTCTTTAGCCATTCTTACCGAGATAATTTTGAAAAGAGGAAACTGAAGTTTGGGTCCAGAAAAGGAGAAAAAAGTGAAGGGCAGAAGAAAATGAGAGGCTTTGGATGCAGCCGTAAATGTGAGAAATAAAACCGGAGGCAAAGAACTCCACTCCTGTTTCTGTTAAAGGGATGGCACTGAGATGACTATAAATAAAATATGGACAGGAAGTACTATGTTGTAATAGGAAGTCTATTAGAAAAGAGCTTGAGAAATACAGTTATGATTCTCTAATAGGTTACAAATTACACAATATTTTTAATCTCAAGTATATGTTTTGCATTTCTATGATTGGGAATGGAGGGGTCCAAGAGATAGGATTAACTGAGACATAAGATTTGAAAAGTATGAAACATTTGGAATGTGGTTAGATTTTTTTCTTAATTGCCTTAATATTCCTGTTATATGTCTAACAAAGCAAAAATAAATTTGCAAGTATCTTATAGAAGCTGTGAGAATGGAGGTCCTGAAAAGTTTCAAGTGAGCAAGGAATGGTAAATCATATAATATTTATTACTTGTTTAATATATAGAGTATCATTCTCTTTCTTTAATACAATCTTCATTTTAATGAACCTAAAAACTGACTTCTTAGGGTTCTGTGTAAAACTTTTTCCATAACAACATAAATCCCTAAGCTAATTATTTTCCTATCACAGTGCTTTCAGAAACATAACCCTCTCAGATGGAAAAATTGTATTTTACTGTGGCTTTTATAAATCACATTCTCTTCCTTATTAAAGCAACCTTAAAGATTGCACACCCAACTTCAGAGTAGTAACTACACAACAGGAATAGTTACACGTTGTACTGCCTTTTATTCCAGAATATTTAATGCATAAATTTTGGAGGAAATTATTCAGATGTTAAAGTTGGAACCCTGAACTGATAATGGGGCCTTAGTAGTATTTAAAAATTGGTTGCTGGGCCGGGCGAGTAGCGCGTTGGTTAAGAGTTTAACCTGGTTTAAGCTTGGGACGCCAGCTCTGAGCAGCAAGGCCCCGGATCGGATCCCACATGCAGGCCAGTGATGCTGCGCCCTCTATAGCTAAGATGGTGAACAACAGCTCTACCTAGAGCTGGGCTGCCATGAGTCACCAGCGAGGGTGTAGGCTGCAGTGGGGCTGGCTGGCAGCAGGTGTGAGTCCCTATGAGCGGCCACCCAATGGCCAGTGAGCGACTGCCTCAGCTGGGAAGAGTGCAGTGATTATACCAACATGGGCCAGTGAAGTGACGTCCTCCACAACTAGACTGAAGAACAAAAGGACAGCAACTTGTCTGTTCCCCTTCCCCGATTCCTCAACGCTGTTCCTCTCCCCTGGTTCCCCAATAAAATCGTTAAAAAAAAAAATTGGTTGCTGGATTATGTGGGTTTATTTTTATTAAGCTTGAAGTGGGTAATATTGATGATCAAGTGGGATCTATTCTAGGTGTGCAAGGCTGATTTAGCATTTGTAATTTCTCCAGTGCAGCATTGTTCTCAGTCACCTCCTTTGCTCCATTATTGGCAAATATATTTCTATGTTATAGTCACAACAAATACATATATTGTTTTATACAATGGCTTTTTGAATCAGTTAAGAGGAGAAAGAAGAAATATGCATTTACACTGTCTTTTATAAATACATAATTACCTTTACTAGTGCTCTTTGTTCTTGTGGATTTGAATTAATGTCTGGGCCACTTGTTTTCAGCCTGAAGAACTTCTGTGGGTATATATTTCTTATAAGGTGGGTCTGCTATCAACAAATTGTCATAGTTTTTGTTTATCTGAAAATGTCTTTATTTTGCCTTTACTTTTGAAAGATAGCTTTGCTGGGATACAGGATTCTTGGTTGGCAGATGTTTTTCTTTGAGCACTTTGAATGTGTTGTCCCACTGCCTGACCTCCATTATTTCTGGTTATAAGTCACCTGATCTTATTGAGGATCCTTTGTAAGTGATGAGTCATATTACTCTTGCTGCTTTTAAGAATTTCTTCCTATCTTTGGCTTTCAGCATTTTTACTCTGATGTCTGTGGATCTCTATATTTATCTTATATGGAATTTGTTGAGCTTTGTGGGTATATAGATTAATATTTTTAAATAAATTTGGAAAGTTTCCAGCCATTATTTCTTCAAATATTTTTTTTCTGCTTCTTTCCTGTCTTTCTGCTACTCTCCTCTCCTTCTGGTACTCCAGTTTTACATGTGTGCTTAATGGTGTCCCATGTTTCTCTGAGTCCCTGTTCATTTTTCTTCATTTTTTCTCTCTATTCTTGGGATTGCATAATCTTTATAAATCTGTCTTCAATTTTCCTAATTCTTCTTTCTGCCAATTCAAATCTGTTGTTGAGCCCCTGTAGTGAATTTATCACTTCAGTTATAGTCCTCTCAGCTCTAGAATTTCCAGTTGGTATTTTTTAAAATAATTTCCTTTTATTGGTATTCTCTATTTGATGAGACATTATCATCATCTCTTCTCTTAGTTTGTGATGGTTTCCTTTTGTTTTCTAAACATGTTTATAGTGGCTATTTTAAAGTTTTGCTTGGAAAATCCAACATCTAGTTGCTTCACAAGCAGTTTCTTTTGCCTTTTTTTCTGTTGTGTGGATCATATTTTACATTTCTTTGCATATCTTATAATTTTTTTGGGGGGAGGGGTGTTATTAGGCATTTAAATAAGAGCAACTCTGGGCACTGGTCCCCACCCTCTTTTAGACTTGTTATTTACTTGCTTAGTGACCAGCTAAATTATTTTAGTGAAGTCTATTGCCCCCTATGTAATGTGAAGCCCCTGATGTTGCTTCAGAGGATGCAGTCTTGGGTATCCTTACAGTCACCCTGGAATGACGGTGGTTTTGACAAGTCTCTCTCTCTTTTTTTTTTTTTTCAGCTGAGCCATCCTGCCACCTGTTGGCAGCTCAGCGGCAGCTCAGCTCAGGCTGGGCATCGAACCGCTGTTGCTCAGAATGCCGAGCTCTTAACCAACTGAGCCACTAGGCTGCCAGACAAGGCTCTCTTTGATTGTCTCTTTCTGTTAAGCTACACTGATTGTTGTCTTAGATCCTATTGTTTTCAACAATGCCCTTGGGTCATAAATTACAAACTGTTCAAATCAAATTAGGTCCTTGGAGTGGTGGATAGTTCTGAAATTTTTAGATTTATTCCGACCCCAGAAGGGCTCTTCCCACATGTCTCTTTCCATTTATCTCTCTGGCAAACTAGTGCTGGTGGTGGGGAATGGGTAGGGGCAATGTTGCTTTTCTTTCTGAGTAATACCCCTGCTTTAGGAGCTGAGTGCTGGGTGGGTGGCAGGATGATTTGAGAGTAGCCCCAGGTCTCCTCAGTTTGTCTCTCACAACATAAAACTGCTGCCCCACGAACCAGTATAAGGGCACTGAGGGCTCCAATATTCTCAGCAATGTTGTGCCCAAGATAGACCCTCCACCCCAATAGATAGTGCAGGAAGAAGGAACCCCCCAAAGTGTCCTTCACACTCACCTAGAACAGCTTCAGCCACATACCTGGGGCAGGATAAGAAATGGTGAGGTTCTGGCCTTCCCAGGAAGATAACCCTCTGAATGGATTATAGCTCGACCGTGTGAGAAACACTCCTAGGTATTCTCATAAGGATATAATTATAGTGATTGCCAAAATTTAAAACTTAACGGTCAATTGTCTAAATTCACTTACAAACTATTGATTGGAAGGTTTTAACCCATTATTTGATTATTGGAACAGCAGTAGATATAGCTCTTTCCTGGTCATGAGACAAATTTTAATAAAAGGCCATTACTATTTCAATTAATTTATAGATGGAGTTCATTCCTCTCTCCCCTAGAACTTAAGATAATTGTAGATAAGAACATAAATTTATATTAAATTTACCATGTTAAAGGCTCATATCAGCTGTGACAATAACATTCAGATTTCTTTCAAATTCCATTTATATATTATTTTAGCAAAGGAATTAGTTGGTAACATTTTTATAAATTAAATTTATAAACCAAAGACTTTATGACGATCTTACATAAAGAGATGGGTGTTATAGTAAGAAACATAGAAATGTTAAATTTCTCATTAGGTTTATTTAGATTAAAGCAGAATGGATTTGAATGAGCTTAATTCTGATGTGTTACTATACCCTAATCGCAAGGAAGACAACTTTTTTTATTATGAAACACACATTTTTTAAAATTAGTTTCAGCTGTACAACACAGTGCAATATTTATACTTTTTACCCCTCGAAGTGACAACCCCCCTCCCCCAATCCGCCTCCCCACTCCCCCCATATCATACATATCTATTACAATTCCCTTGACTCCACTCCCACACTATACTCCACGTCCCATGACCATATATATATATATATATGTTGTACATACAATGTTGTACAACATCAGATTCAGGTGTACAGTGCAGTGATCAAGCCTCTACCCCATCTATGATGCGGCCTCCCTAACAAGACATGTGACCACCTAACACCCTACAAAATATTTACAAAATTAATTATATTTCTCAAACTTCTTTCATATCCCTGTGGCAATATTGTAGTTACCTATTTATGCTATCTAATCCCTTCCCTTTCTCCCTCATCCCCACCCCCATCCCAACAGTTGTTCCACTATATCTCTGAGATCATTTCTGTTTACTTTGCTCATTCACTCAGTTTTTTAGATTCCAAATATAAGTGAAATCATATGGTATTTGTCTTTTTCCAACTGACTTATTTCACTTAACATAATAGTCTCTAGGTCCATCCATATCGTTGCGAATGGTACGATTTCATGCTAAGGAAGATAGCTTTTATTTTCTTAATTAAATTTTTTTTTAAAGATTTTTATTGGGGATTTGGGGGAAGGGGAACAGACAAGTTGCTGTCCTTTTGTTCTTCAGTCTAGTTGTGGAGGACATTGCTTCACTGGCCCAAGTTGGCACCATCATTGCACTCTTCCCCGGCGAGGCAGATTAGTCACTGGCTTCTAGACGGTCGCTCACTGCGACTGCTGGCTGCTGGCTACACATGGTAGTCCATCACACCGACTGCAGTAGGGGCTGCAGCCTACGCCGTTGCCGGCGACTCACGGCAACCCAGCTCCAGGTTGAGCTGTTGTTCAGTTCAGCATCTTAGCTGTAGAGGGCAGTGTCATTGGCCCTCATATGTGGAATCCGAACCGGGGCCATCTGGTGTCCCAAGCCAGCTCTTATCCAATGCGCCACTCGGCCAGCCTGTAAGATAACTTTTAAATAAGGCACATTCTTACTTTAAAAATGTTTTAAATTTACTTTTTAAAAATGTAATTCTAATTGCCAGTGTCACAACCATTCCTCTCAAGATTATATATCAGGAGACAAAATACCATCGGAAATGTCTGATTGAATTCTATTTTCACATTATTTCTTAATCTTATTGTCATCATTAGTGACCACAAAAACAATGTAGGGAAAGGTATGTTTCCCAAGTTGTTATATTCAGTGGCTTTTATTTGTAAGCATTAAATGTAATCTTGATGTTTTAGGAGACTCTACATCAGCGGTTCTCAACCTGTGGGTCACAACCCCTTTGGGGGTCGAACGACCCTTTCACAAGGATCGCCTAAGACCATCGGAAAACAAAAAGATATTTACATTATGATTCATAACAGTAGCAAAATTACAGTTATAGAGTAGCAACGAAAATAATTTTATGGTTGGTGGTCACCACAACATGAGGAACTGTATTAAGGGGTGGCGGCATTAGGAAGGTTGAGAATCGCTGCTCTACATAGTATGTATGTGTAATCTGTCAGAATTTATAGACCTTTAGGTAAGTGTCCTCTTTATTAGTGCTATTTCAGTCCAAGGTATGCTTCTGGGATATAATTAAATGGGCCACATACATATATCTCTAAGGCAGCAGCCAGTAATTGTCTAATAACTGTTCTTATAAAAAATTATAAATTATTAGAAAATTAATTTGTGTGAAGTGGTGTGTGTGTGTGTGTGTGTATAATTTCCAAAGTTATAAAAATATATTTTCAGAAAAATTAAAGCTGCTTTGTTTTTCTAGGAAAAAAATCAGAGTGCTAGTTGACTAAATGAATTTGGAAGATATTAGTCCTATTGGGTAAATCATCACACATAGTGTATTAGGATTCTCAGAGAAACAGATCCAGCAGGAAATATATATATATATATATATATATATATATATATATATATATATATATATACATGGAATTGGCTCAAATAGTTATGGAGACCAAGAAGTTCCATAGACTGCCATAAGCAAGCTGGAGAACCAGGAAAGCTGGTGGTATAACTCAGTCCAAGTGCAAAGACCTGAGAAACCAGAGGGACCATGGTGTAAGTCCTGGAGTCTGAAGACCCTAGAGACCGGGGCTCCAGTGTCTCAGGGGCAGGAAAAGAGGGACGTCGAAGCTCAAGACAAGAGAGAAAGAGCGCGATTTGCCCTTGTGCTTTTTGTTCCATTGTAACCCTCTATGGACTGGGTGATATCCACCCACATTGAGGAGGGCAGATCTCTTTTCTCAGTTCACCCAATCAAATTTTAATCGCTTCCAAAACTCCCTCACAGACACACCTAGAAATAATGTTTTGCCAGCTATCTAGGCATCCATTAGCCTAGTCAAGGTGACACAAATTAACCATCATACATAGTGGGTGCTTAAATCATGTTATTATTGTAAAGAGATAGGCCTCTTATTTCCTACTCAGAACACAAAAGGGAATCATAGTTGTTTCATTTATTAAATGTATTACCTCATTTAAATAAGTACCTATAATAGTGCCTGGCTCAAGAGTAAATATTAGCGATTATTAGTTATAACATCTTTTCCATTGAAAGTGAACTTAGGGCCAGCCGAGTGGCGCGTTGGTTAAGAGCTGGTTTGGGACACCAGCTCTGAGCAGCAGGGCCCCAGTTCGGATCCCCCATGAGGGCCAGTGACGCTGCCCTCTACAGCTAAGATGGTGAACACCAGCTCGACCTGAAGCTGGGCTGCCGTGAATCGCCAGCGAAGGCGTAGGCTGCAGCCCCTGCTACAGTGGGCTGCCAGAAGCTACCATGTGTGGCCGGCAGCCGGTGTGAGCGGCCAGCAGCTGGTGTGAGCTGCCAAGAGCCGCTGTGAATGACCGTCCAGAGGCCAGCGACCCATCTGCCTCACCCGGGAAAAGCGCAATGAACATGGGCCAGTGAAGCAACGTCCTCTACAACTAGACTGAAGAACAAAAGGACAGCAACTTGTCTGTTCCCCTTCCCCTGATTCCCCAGCATTGTTCCCCTCTCCCAATTCCCCAATAAAATCTTAAAAAAAAAAAAAAGTGAACTTAGAGTCCTAGTTTCAGACCTCAATGCTAGGATTTATTCATTCAATATTAATTAAACTTTTAAGAGCAACCTATATGCCAGGCATTAGATTAATGAGAATTTGAGTGTTTCTAGTTCCTGCCCAACACAGGAAAGCAGCAGGAGCTACAAGCTCTGTTTCTGATAATCAATCCTAGAAAAACTATTGAGCTAGATGGAAACAGGAGGAACCTTGTAGAGATTTAGGCTGTCTTGAATTTGTCAGGGTTGATGGGTGGCAGGCTGGTGAGGCAGCAGTGAGAAGATTAGTTGGAGGAAAGCTTAAGCCTGCTCTTGACTTTCTCCGGTGTTAATCTTGTAACAGACATTGCAGGCAGCTTCACTTCTGAAATTGGAAGCAACAGCCCAGGTTACAGATGCTGAAAAATGCGGAGTATTACTGGGGCAATGCAAGGCCTTGGTGTTAGGAAGTGTTGATGAAAGCAGATGTAGACTGACTGGTAGTCCTTGGCTATGTATTCCTCTTCCTCCTTCCCTTTAAAGCCCTTGGACTTCTCCCAAGATGCTTCTCACTAAGGATGTAAAGGTAAAACTCTGACAAAGGAGTTGCCTAATGGATAGCAGCAAACCAGAATGATCAATAGTGTTTAGGCACAAGACCAAAACTCATAGACACAGGCAACAGTTTAATGGCTACTGGGGGAAAAGGAGGGGTGGGTGGAGGTAGAAAAAGGTAAAGAGAGTCAAATACATGGTGACGGAAGGAGATTTGACTGGGTGGTGAACACACAATGCAATATACAGATAATGTATTACAGAATTGTAGTATATAATTTTCTTAACCAATGTCACCCCAATAAATTTAATTTTAAAAAGTAGTGTTTAGGCAGTGCCTGGGGGGTTTCTGTGCTCTTGGGCTCCTCCCAAGACCTTAAATTCACTGATTCTCTTCTCAATTTACATTATTAGCCAGAGTAACTAGGGGAATGTGGCCAAAGTGAAGCTACCAGACATTTTTATTCCATGCAAAGTGGACAATCAGGTGTACTGTCTAACGTTCTGCATGCTGAGGGGATTTCCCTTCACCATGTGCTTCAGGACCACCCCAAGTGGGATGCAATGCATTTCTGGCTGGTGCCAGCATACTGTGCAGACCCAGGCCTTTGTTTTTTCCTCCTTTATTACTAGTTTTTACTTTAGTGCTCGTGTTGCCATATAATTTCTATTTAATGGAATGCACTATTTATTAAGTCCATTAAGAATGGAGTGCTGTTTCAACGTTATGATTTGGTTGATCGAGTAACAACCAATTCATGAGATGCAACTCAGGTTGCTAATCACTTGGTGGCCCATCATCAGGTCTTTAGTCTCTACCAGCACCTGTCAGCAAGTCAGGAGCTTTTCAAGGGGAAAATGGTTGTTGGCAGCTGAGGACATACCCTTACTCCGAAATCCTAGGGCTTTGCACCCTGATTTTCCTATTAGGACTTATCATATGCTCCTTATATCTATATCTGCTACAATACTTCAGATAATCTTGACCTGAATGTTGAAAAGTGAGCAGGGGTCTATCAGGCTGCCATGCTAGGAAAGTTCTTTCTAGGAACACTATGAGCAAAGGGCAGTAGTATTTAAGAAATTGCTAGCGCTTTAACAGGGCTAACTTATAGGGTTTGCGTCTGGAAAGAGGCAAGGAAACAGGTGGGGGTACTGGTACTGGATATATGCTATCCTCAGGTATTTTTTTTGACCCTATAAGCCAGTGATTCGCAAACTTAGGGTGCATCAATCACCTGGAGAGGTTGTTATAACATGATTTGTGGGTTTGGGGTGGGATCTGAGAATAATCTGCATTTATAAAAGGTTCCTGGGTGATGTGGATGTTGCTCTTCTGGGGACTACACTTTGAGAACTACTGTTGTAAGCAATGGAAAACAAGCAGTTTTAAATAGGAAAGTAACACAATAGGATTTAAGTTTACTAAGATCATTCATAGGTAAAGGTGTGGCAGATGGGTAGGAAAGATAAAGCACTGGAGAAATGAGACCAGTTGGAAGACAATCAAAATGATTGTGTTAAGAGATTATCAGGGTTTGAGTTAAAGTTAGCAATAAAAATGGGAAGGAAGAAGAAAATGAATTTCAACAAATATTTAACACTTATTAAATGCCAGATACTGTACCTAAGTATTTTGCCTTGAATTTTTATGGCACTATGGATCTTTTCAAAATATTTGATATCCTGGCTGAGAAGAAAGTGCTACAATGGCAGAGGATGAAATAAACTTTATTTGGAGTAATATATTTTAATTCTCAGAAAGAAAATGTCTGTTACAAACTTAGAATCAGGGATCAGCAAAACTAAACCACCTTCTATTTTAAAAACCACAGGATGATAAAATTTAAATTTTCTATTTTCTATTTAAGCAGGAATAATACGTTTTCACCTTCTAAATGACACAGATTGATAAAAAAGTTAAAGTAGCCTTAATCTTCTTCACTAGACTTGGTCTTCTTGAAAACAGACTTTTCTTCCCCAGCATTTGGGTCAGGTCTTATACAAAATAATTTCTCAATAAATGTTGGCTTGAATTTGTGCTGAATAATTTATAATAGTAGACAGTTTGGGGCATTTATTTGTTAATGTTTTATTTAAGAAAGATGTCCAAGGAGGCAGATAATGTAAAATGTTTTTGAAACATAATAAATTGAAACAATTTGGAAGAAGTAGATTTAATATTTTTGAATTAAAGAAATACTAAATACAATGTATCATGAAGCTAGATTGTGTATTTTCCAGTTTAGTTTAGAACTTGAAATACTCATTTACTAAGTAAATGTACTTCAGGGTTTGATTTAATGAGCAGGTAAAAATGTGGTGATTAGCATAATCAATTTTTGAAATTTTCTATTATACTTTAAAATGATTATATTGGAAGTAATTTTTAACATTTCTCATAACTTATATAAACCAGCTTTTCTTGATCCAAAACATTTGGAATAAAATGTTCTGATTCATTATTTTGAATAATTAAACATATACCATGTTCAGATGGCCTAATTTCAAAGTTTAAGAGTACAATGAAATATGCCACATGAAAACCGTTATCAAACACAGAACATGTACTTGATTCAGAAAATACTATGGGATCCTACAGTATGTCATTCATTTTCATTGTGAATATTGTGTAATAATAACTAGTATTTCTTAATCATTTGCTATGTGCTAGATGCTATGCAACCTGATCTACAAATGTTATTTTATGTAACCCTCACACTAACCATAAGAATGAAATATCTTTAAGTATAAAAAATTAGCCAAGGGAGATGAAAAGCTATGCTTAAAATCAGTCAGCTACTATTATATAATAGCATGATGACCTGAATTAGATCTCTTAATCCCAAACTCATGCACTTAATTGGTATCTTGAACAGCTTCCCTGGTTTATAACAATTGTGAAAAGCCTAGAAATGATACCGCTTCTGTATAACATTCCCTTATGGCTCATTATTTTTCTTTTATATGTATGAACTCACCATTTCTATATGTTTCCTTGACTTTTGAGAGGAAAATGGAAAGAAGGATGCCCACTTAAAAATTCCATTTGGATCTTCATGTAAATCAACATTCTCGGTATATAGTGTGGCAGAAATAAAGTTTAGCTCTTCCTCTGCTAAAATTACAGTAGAACCTGAATTGTTATTTTAAATTACTGAGGTTATATTATGATGGTTAATTTTCAGATCACAATCTTAATTTAAAAAACTTTTCAGGTAAAGCTAGTATTCTAATTTTGATTACCAAATGTGTCACAATATTTTTGAAATACATTTCCTAGAATAATTTTTCCAATAAAACTGAGAAACAGAATGAAAAATATGTGGCCATGCTTGAGAACCTATCATTTGACTGTATTTCAAGTTTAAAATGGAACAACTGGAGACAATTATTACCAACTAAGGACTCTCAGGTGCTGACAAACTGTCACCTTTTCCCTCAGCAAACGGGGAGTACAGTGTCCCCAGATTTTATATTTTTGATATGTAGTATCATTACTCCAAAATTTCTACTAATTTTTCCGTAGAGAAATAATATTTCTTTTTGTCTTTGTTATATCTTGACCTTAAAATCACTGTGGTTATCTTCAAAAGGTTATTTAGGTTATTGTTTTCATTGAAAATATTTGTCTTACTCTAGCTACTATTTTGGGTTCTGTATGAAGAAATTATTTACCCAATTCTGAAAGAGTCATCAAAAGCTTATCTGTCAATTAGTTCCTATTTTCAGTTTTGTATACAGTTCTTGAATGATTAAAATATGTGATTTTTTAATGTGGCTGCTTTCTAAATCTTATGTAGCCCTTCTATATTTGTTATTGTAGAAGAACTTATGTTAAATTAGCTTACTATTCACATTTGTTTTTGTTTCTGTACTGTTTTATTCACCATAACATTGGAGGTGCAGAGTAATTTGGACTCTTTGCCAGACTGTTTCCTCCAAGTATCCATGGATGAGAGAGATAATGCATGTAAAATACTGAGCAGTAAGTCCGACACACAGCAGGTGCTCAGTGAACACCTACTTATTATTACTGATTGTTAACTGTATTTTTCTCACTATATCACTTCATCTCCTTTCCCTCTTCCCATTTTCCAGCTCTCCGTTTCCAGTTATTCCTAAATAATTTGTTTGAATTTCAGCTAAATAAGCATTATTTCCTTGCCCACTTGTCATCTTCAGTTGTTCACTGTTGCCATGCAACTATAAAACATGCTATCTTTAGTTCCAGGGAAAACTGCTCATGGTTTAACAAATCCTGTGTTTATTTTCTCCCAAGTATTTGCTTACTGGATACACACATAACTGGGGTGGGGGAGGGGAAGGGTGTTGAGAGGGGTGGGCAATGTGTGTTTCTTCAGAAGTCCTAATGTTATATATTGTAATCAGAGGCTACATTTGCTAAGAAAAACAAGTTAGCAAATTTATCTTCTGATTCACTTGATGACTACTTGTTTTCTCATAAACAAGTTAATATTATCGCCTTTGGCAGAATAGAAGGTGATATTAATTTAATCCTAGTGTTTTTTTCTATGACTTACTCACATTTGACTTTATCATTGATACTTTTAGGCTGATAGAAATAGCAAATGTTACTGAGTGGAAATACTGTAGATCAATAATCTGGGTTGAACTGTAAACCTAGATATAAAGTGAAGACTTAATCCTTTTCATTTATTGTAGTTAATTCATTTATCTTAGGTAGTAACAAAGGTTACTTTATTTTATCCAGTCGTATTTCCTGATATTTATTACATACATAACGCTATGTGAGGATCTGGAGAGGATACCCAAGAGGAATATGAAACATGGTTTCTACTGTAGGAATTCAGAATAAGTCACCCCAGGATGTGCCTCTGTGGTATGTGGATTGTTTTGAGCTAAGGCAACCAAGCCCCTGCAGGTTCAAGAAAAACTTCTGCCCTCCACTCCCCACCCCAGCCCAACTTCCTAGAAGAATTCAAATTAAGGACCTAAATAACCAACGTATTTTCATAAAGATCCGAATAGCCAAGTTCAAATTTACAGTTCATCAGAGCCACACTGCAATGTAGAGAGACACAGGGAGAAACAAGTTTCTGCCTATAGCCTATCCCATTCTTTCCTTACCCAGCGCTGTTCTGTGCCCCACTTCCCCACGGTGGCAAACAGCTGCTCCTGGGCCACCCCACAGGCATACTGTTGTGCACACCAGTGGTGCTGGCTGCCTGGACCCTGGGAAAGTCTGTGCAGTTTCTGAAAGCAGGGAAATCCAGGATCCTGGGTATCAGAGCACGGTTTAGAAGGAAGAGCGTGAGTTCTGGGTGGCCATGCCCCCTCGACCCTGTGGATTCCATACCTTGTAGGGTTTTGTGCAGCTGAAGGAGGGCCGGAGCAGGCACTGCTTTCACTCAGGTCTAAGGGTAATATTCAGTCAGGCTATGTTATGAGTATACCTTCACTACCACCTGGCCAATCCTTTTATTAAACCATCACCCAATATTTTTAATGTGAATGTACCATCTGTTTCCTTCTGTGACTATGGCTCATACAGCTGATTCCTTAAGTGAGATTTACAGTAAAAGTGAACCTGATGTAGGCCTTGAGGGAAACTTTTACTTTCTAGACAGGGAAAAATACTATAGAAATTAAAGGAAATTGAAAGACTATAGAATGTAATGTTCCCACCCTATGCCAATACCTTTGCCCCATTTATTTGATATTTTGACACAGCTTAAAGGCAGTCTTCTCTATGAAGTTTTTATTAATTTCACACCCTCATATTTGTTTAGTTGTTGATAATGTACCTACCATGTACACTATGATGATTCACTTCTCTTCTGCGGGAGACCAGCTCCTGCAGGTCTAGGGGTTCCCTCAGGTGGAGGCGGGGTCGGCGAGGAAAAAATGGAGGAAAAGACGCATGGAGACACAGGAGCGCTTTTTCAAGAAGAGAAGTGTCTCACTTTATTTTACAGCATCCCCCTTTTTATACCGGGCAGTTTAACCATTGTTCCATTAGTATCAGGGTTTTACTTCCTCATAATTCTTATGCTCCAGGGTATAGCTATACCTTTTCTATGCTAAAGACTAACTTATCCCAACTACGCCCAAATCCCTCCACCTACAATGACAGCGACCAAGGCCTGAGCCTCTACATAATCGCCTAAAGGATGGTTACCATGACCACCTAACATTTATTCTAAAAACTATTGTCTAAGCAGGATCTTAAGAGTTACAGGGTGTGTACTTTGACCTTTACTAAGAGACTAGTAGTGTGACTAAAATCACCTTTAGTGTATAAAATATAATTATTGTGATATATCTATTAGAAGGGCTGTAAGATTTTTGTCATACTGGGGGGCATCCAAAGGGGAATTTAAATTCTTTAAGATACAAAGCAGTATCTGTTTCTCAGTCAGAGCTTCAGGATTTGTCACAATTGCAGTGCGATTGGCGATGTCAGACACTGAGGTGCACACAGCTCCCGGCAGTCTTCCCACTTTTCTTCAATCCAACTTCAGTGAGCTTTTTATTCATATGCTATATTGTGAAGTTATTTGGCTTTCACTTGATGGGATTGTATCATTTACTTATTAGATTTTCTCTACTCTTTTCTCATTCGTGCAAGACAATTCAAGTGATACTGTGTGGTGCTAGAGCAATCATAAACACAAAGGTAAATTCAAGCCCTGAGATCCTGTAGCAGTATTTCATTTTCAAGGGAGCAAGGACCAGAATATGAACCAGAATATGTTTATATTCATCTTTTAAAGTCACAGTAACATAAAACACAAAATATTTAAAGATACTCTAAAAAAAATAAGACTCCCTGCTTCTCCGCCAGGACATCTGCTAACCTTAATTTGAGAAAATAGATTTTCAGGACTGAATTGATGTGAGAGGTGAAGGAAAAGGAAAAAGCTTAGTGTGATAACTCAAAGATGTCTGGTTTGGGCCACCGGATACATGCTTCTATTTACTGAAATTAGGAGTAAAACAAAAAAGATGCTTTCAGGAGAAAGGATGAGTCGGTACAACCTCATTGTCAGTTTCCTGCAGTACATTCCCTTTCTGGTATACTGAACTGTGGATATAAATCTGGAGGTCAACAACAAAAACACCAAGGTCAACTATTGAAACCAAGAGACTAGATGTGTTCACTCAGGGAGTGCATGCAGAGTAAATAGAGAAGATGACCAAGGAGAAACAGCCTTGGAGAACACAGCTTCCAGAGAGGAGCAGCTTGCAAAGGGCTCCCCCTTTGCAGGTAGGGAGGTCAAAACAGAGGCTTGACTTAAGAATGAAATGGTTAGTGGAGTCAGACACTGTAAAGGTCAAGATAAAGACTATAAAAAGTTAATACTATCTGAAGATTAAGAAGTGCTGGCCACAGTTAAGAGCAATTTCACTGGAGTGTGGGGGCAAAGTCTGACCAGAGAGTCTAAGAGTAAAGGGGGAAGTGAGGAAATGCATCTAATAATTCGAGGGTGAAGAGATCAATCAGATCAAGGGTCAAATGAAAAGAGATTTCTTTCGAATTTGGAGAATGAAGGTGGGTGGAGTTACAGACAAGGGGTGGGGAATTTATGGGAGCTCAGAGGTCACACGGAATGGTCTTAATTGTCTCTGTAGAATAAAAAGCAGGGTCCTCTGCAGAGACCAAGAAGGGTGGAGGTGGAGCAAATGACTTGGGAAGAGTGCTGAACTTTTGGGAAGAAAGCTGCCCAGGACAAAGTAAAAACGATTACTGAGAGGTGCAGAGGGTATTTGAATATGAATTTAATGTATCACCCAATTAAAAACTTTTCTTCCCATTTCTGCCCTGTAGGGTGTAAGGTGCAGAGAAGGCAGATGAAGGTGAACTTCTAACTTAAATTCATATCCCCAGTGGCTCGGACATACGGACACGAAGGCGTGTGTCCAGTCGTGTGATTGCTTACCACACGCTTATGAAAGGCATCACAAGGTCAGCGTGTTTGTACTGTAGCTTCAGCATCCCAGGCTTTTAAGGAAATCCAGCCAGTTTTAAAAGCAGAGAGCGGTGGGGATGGGGAGAAGTCGGGCCATGAGGTGCAGGAATGGGTACAACTTTCCTTATCTCCAGATTCATCCGGAGGAAGGGCAGATGGCTGCCCCGGGTCCAGATGCCGCTCCTCTGGGTGGAGGAAGGGGCCCGGCCCCGCGCAACCAGGCGGAAGCGCTACTGCCATTGGTCCAGCCGCGGCTTTTACCTGCGCGGAGCCCGGGGGCCCCGGGAGCAAAGTCTGCGGCGCGCAGCCAAAGAGGCGGCGGTTGGCATCGCTGGCGCGCCCCCGCCCTGGGTCAGGCAAGATGCCCCTGGGGCTACGGATGAAGAAGAAAGCCAAGTCCAAGGAGACCGCCCGGCTGGTGGAAGGCGAGCCGGGGGACGCGGGCGGCGACAGCCCTTCGGCGTCCCTGGTCCCCCCACGCAGGCTGGTTTTCCACACGCAGCTGGCGCACGGTAGCGCCACCGGCCGAGTGGAGAATTTTTCCAGCATCCAGGAGCTCTACACCAAGATCGCGGAGGTGTTTGAGATCTCGCCGTCTGAGGTAAGGGCCCGGTGCTCAGGCTCAGCCTCTCCCGCCCTCTCCCTGCCTCTCCCACGCGCGGCGCCGGCAGAAATTGGCCCCGCTGGTTGAGCGGCGCTGACCTGAGCCCCTCATTGGATGCGGCGGGTAGCCCGCCGGGAGCTCCCCTGGAGAAGTGACAATGCCTTACCGGGAAGGGAAAAGGAAAGCCCTAGGACCAGAGAAAGTCGCATTCCCCATGCTCAGAGATCCGGCTTCGGGGAAGCCGGGGGCGACCTTTCGTCCTCAGGCAAAGCATTATGCTTTTGCAGTCCGGGATTCAGCCTTCCGGGCCTGAGCGCCTTTCCAGAGTCCAGATCTGGCTGGGCGAATGAACACCCTCCACTTCACCAGGACTTGACCCTCCTGCTTCCTCTGCAGGTGTGGGAGGGCCACACTGAGCATCTCCCAGGTTCAGGGGGGCGGGGGCCCGAGAATGAAGTGCCTTCGAGGAGATACCAAACCGAGGTCCGCTTTGCCCCTCGTATGTCCTGACCAGCACCAACACCAGAAATCCTTTGGTGGTATTTCCAAGAAATTTACTATATCAAGGATGGGTAACTTAGAGAGCTATAGATATATACTTAACTACGCGGGACTAGTTAACATTTTCACAGGAAAACACCAGCTCTAAATTTTACACCACATCCTTGAAAACGTACTGAAATTTGCCTTAATTAGATTGACTGCATGTGTGCCTGGAACTGTGGAGTTCGATATCGGCGTGATTTTGAAAGCACTAGTTTATATGGACATATATGTGTCCACTTCCTTTACGCTTACACAAAGGAACTGCAAATGTAGGTATGAGAACTTAGCCCGAGAAAGTATTTTGTAGGTATCTCAAGGAAAAACACAACACCTTGTTGTCCTGGACTCCCCAGTGCAGGGAGCTAGCTGACTTTGAGTGGCAGGGCAGCATGTGGATATCTGTTCTTTAATGCTGCTTTATCAGGTCTGTTCAAGAGAAATTGAGGTCAAGGCAAAATTCCAAGAGGAGATGAACGAGAGCTTGAAGTATAATCTTTTGTTCTTTCAGGGTTCCCAGGCGCCGAGGGGGCAAATCATACACCTATTTTGTGAATTATTTATATTGATATGAGTAGTAACAATAATACTTCACATTTGTAATTGGATGTTTCAATTTAAAAAGCACTTTCACAGGGATAATGTCCTTTGATCCTCTAGGACTGGTAGGTGGCAGGTAGTCACTGGGTCATTAAAGACAGGATTTGGAGACCTATAAACCTGGATGTGGAGCCAGCTGTGTGACCTTGAACACATTAGCATCCCTCAGTTTCAGCCATCTGTAAAATAGAAACAAGAACATCTGCCATGAAGGGTTATTGTAAAGACAGGTTCATATGGAAACTGTAGGGGTTCAGGACGAGTTACCCCAAGATACAACTCTGTGGTATGTGGATTGTTCGAAGCTAAAGGCAGCC
This sequence comes from Hipposideros armiger, assembly GCF_001890085.2. Lineage (NCBI taxonomy): Eukaryota > Metazoa > Chordata > Mammalia > Chiroptera > Hipposideridae > Hipposideros > Hipposideros armiger. Next base: position 3,681,795 of record NW_017731434.1, read on the forward strand.
AAGACCATTTGGGCTCAAGAAAAACTTCTCCTCCCCTTAACTCACTAAAAGAATTTGAATTAGAAGCCTTGCCTAATTCATAAAAAAAATAAGAGATTTTCAGAGAAAACCATATTTTGACCCATCTATAGGGCAGGGCAAACTTCTAATTACTGAATCTCTTCTTATCATCCTGCAATGACCTTCCTTCCCTCTGAAGCCCCAAGATGATCCTTAGCTCAGGATGTCATATGTACCTATTTTCCCTTTCTGTCTTTGAACCTCTCATGTATGTAGAGGCTCTGATTCTCATGTACGTGGGGTTCTCTTGGGCACCTATGTATTAAATTTGATTATTTTCTCTTGTTAATCTGTCTCATGTCTATTTGATTATGAGACCAGCCAGAACCGTGAGGGTATAGAAAAGTTTCTTCCTCCCCCATAAAACCAATCCGATTGCGTGGGATACGGTCAGAGCTTAACAAATTGTAATTAATATTATTAATACCTAACAGTTAAATGAGGGGGGTGGAGGTACAAAGTAGCTGGGGCTTGGCCAAGGTTATGCAGGTAGCAAAAACAAACAAACAAACAAACAAACAAACAAACAAACAAACAAACAAAAAACCCCAAAACACCAGCGGGACTGTTATTTAGACTTGGATCTTCTGGTTTCTAAGCTATGTGAGCTTGTTAACATACTTAACTGACAACTTTAAATGTCCCTCCTGTAACCAGAGACTCCAGATTTAGTTCCTTTGCATTCACAGTCTTCCTCAATACAATGACATTATTTTGAGCTCATGATGCATGGGATCAAAATAATGTCACATCAAAAGTGGATTTTATTCAATCTACTTAAGACCTGAGAAATATTATTAATAGCCCTGCTTCACAAAGAGGAGACTGAGGCTTTGGGGTTCAGAAATTTTTCAAAATTACACACAGTAAGTGGCAGAGCCTGAATTTAGCATCAGGTTTTTTTCTGACTCCCATATATTGCTATATTGCTTCTCAAGTTTTCTATGCTGTCCCAGAAACAGCTTGACAGCCATCTTCAACGTTTTCAGTTTTCAGTGCATTGACCTGCAAGATCAAAACTCCAAGATAATATAAACAGGATGTTTTGATGTGCTATATCAAAGTTCATAAATTCTTATAATCCCAAATACATATGTATATTAGTATATTTGTGCATATAACCAACATTAATGCAAGTTTTCCCATTTGGCTTAAAGAGTTAAGTATATTCAGGATATATTGTCCAGGAAGTATTGGTCATCAGAGTATAGTGTGTCAAAAGTATCTCAAAAGTTGATTTTGAAACAGAAGTAATTTATTAAAATAAAATGCACACCGGTGAGATCCCATTTCCCATCCCATCCCCCAGCAAGAGAAATAGTGATATAAACTTTTTTTTTTTTTAAAGATTTTTTATTGGGGAATTGGGGGGATGGGAACAGTGCTGGGGAATTGGGGGAAGGGGAACAGACAAGTTGCTGTCCTTTTGTTCTTCAATCTAGTTGTGGAGGACGTTGCTTCACTGGCCCAAGTTGGCACCATCATTGCGCTCTTCCCGGGCGAGGCAGATCAGTCGCTGGCTTCTGGACGGCTGCTCCGCTGGCTGCTGGCCGCTCACGCTGGCTGCTGGCTACACATGGTAGCCCATGGCAACTCACTGCCACAGGGGCTGCAGCCTACGCCGTTGCCGGTGACTCACGGTAGCCCAGCTCCAGGTTGAGCTGTTGTTCAGCATCTTAGCTGTGGAGGGCAGTGTCACCGGGCCTCACATGTGGGATCCGAACCGGGGCCCTCTGGCATCCCAAGCCAGTTCTTAACCATCGCGCCACTCGGCCGGCCCCTGATATAAACTTTTGAGATGTCAATGGGAATGAAAAAAAAAAGTTTTTCCCTTAATAGGTTGAATAGATGTTTAACTCAGAAGTCCTGCCTTTTTTCCAGAGAGGTGGCTGTAAGGATATAAATAGCACTCTGTGAAAGGCTGTACCTTCATTACTGAGGAAAAAAGGGGAAGGACTTGGCCTGATTTGATGTCCAGTGCAGCCAGTTTAGGCAAATTTACTGATAGTCCATAATGTGCCCATGGATGTCTACAGTGTGGTCATTCCAACCGCACCATAGAAGAGAGGCAAGGGATCTTTTCATTTTACGGTTGAGCTAAGTGAGGCTTTGAGTAGCTTGCAGGGGAGTCACTGGGCAGTTACGGGGCAGAGTCAGGTTTTGAATCTAGGTTTCCTGGTTCCAAGACCATTAACATAGCAGCTGTGAGATTCTTGGTAACTGCTTTCACGTTCTAAATACAAACCTGAAAAACTTTTTTAAAATAAATCGTCTTTTACAATTAAAGCTTCAGACTCAATCACAAAAATCCTTATTGCTTCAGAAAGGCAGTGCTGTTGTGACACTGACAATTGTGGATTTCACCTATTTCATGGCACCTGAAGGAGGAAGCTAACGAAACCTTTGAATCACTTGCAGGGTGCAGTCTGTGATCATTACCTTGAAACAGATGGCCAATTATGCAAAAAACTCTTACAGCTGACATTGTTTTTCCTAAACAACTGAGGGAGTAAATCAGTAAAAAGAAAAAAAAGAAAGGAAATTAATCTTGCCTAAAGGAACAGTTAACTCTTAATATAAGTGCAAAACAATTTTTCAAAAAGTTTAATACATCTTTTAAAATATTTAGGTTATATAAGTGACTTGATCATCTTGAGCCATAATCATAAAATTTGTTGAAGAGGCATCTTGAATAATTGATCACCATAGTTGTTTAGCAAGTAGTTTGTGCCATGACATGTTTCCTTAATTATCTATCATGTGGAAAGATTATAGGAAAAGATGATAATTGAAAGAGCTTTTTTAAGAAATCAGTTTTTTTTTAAAAAAGATTTTTTATTGGGGAAGGGGAATAGCTAAGTTGTTGTCCTTTAATCTTAGTTGTGGAGGGCGCAGCAAGCTCAGCTCCAAGTCCAGTTGCCATCCGGTTGTTTGTCGGCAGCTTGAGGCTGCTCAACTCAGGGTGCTGTGTTCAATCTTAGTTGCGGGTGGGCATAGCCCACCATCCCATGTGGGAATCGAACCAGCAACCTCATTGTTAGGAGCACATGCTCTCACCAGCTGAGCCATCCTGCCACCTGTTGGGGCAGCTCAGCGGCACCTCAGCTCGGATGCAGCTCACTGGCCTGTGTGGGAATTGAATTGGTGACCCTGTTGCTCAGAGCTGGTCTTCTTAATCAACTGAGCCACTCAGTTGGCCCCAAGAAATCAATCTTGTAGTTAGATACTTTACATGTCCAGAAACTGAAAACTCAAGTTTCTTTATAGATTTCAGAAATTATTTCCTTTGACTTGGTTATACTAAATAGTTCATTGAATAAATAGATCAAACAAATTTGGCTCCTTCTCTCTCAATTTATTTGACTACATAAAAGCAGTCAAAGTTAGTGTAGTTGGGAAGCAGAGAGGTAAGAATTGTGATTTTAATTTCAAGCCCTATGTTCAACATAAAATTATGCTGTTATTTCTCTGAAGCCTTGTCACCTGCTCCCATCCCTTACGCTGTTATCCTATTTCTCCCAAGTATCAAAATTCAAAAGTTGCTCTCTCCAATGAGATATATTCTGTATCTCATTTCTCTTCTCAGAAACTCTCCAACAGCTCTCCATCTCACAAAGAGCAAAAGCCAGAATCCTAGGATGGGCTACAGGCCCTGTTACCTCTCTAACATCATTGTTCCTTCTGCTCCAGTCAGTCTAGCATCCTGGCTGTTCCTTGAATTCTGGAGCCTAAGGGCTTTTGCACTGGCTGCTGTCCCTACCAGCAGCTCTTCCTGCAGATTGCTCTTTGTTCTTTAAGTCTGCCCAAATATCACCTTCTCAGGGTGGCTGGCACTGATCCATCCCATTTAAAATCACAGAACTGCTATCCCCTTCCGCACTGAATTTCCCTCCATAACTCACTACCACCCTATGTTGATTTAACATATTTACTGTGTTTATTATCCCCCCATGTACTAGAATATAAGATCCATAAAGTCAAGGATTTTGTCTATTTTGTATACTGATGTAGCCCCAAGCACCTAGAACTGTACTTAAAACACAGCCAGAGCTCAAAAAATATTTGTTGAAGAAAAGAATCCTCACAAATACAGCAGTTAAAATCCTGTAGCTTTAGCACAAAGCTTTAGTACTGGTTGCAATACCGATATCGTATTTAGGTATTAATTTTTTTTTATATTGTAGCGTGAGTCTCTTTAGACTAGACTATTGTAGCTAGTCTCTTTAGACTCGTCTGTGATGAGGGTAGGAGAGAGGAGCATTGCTTGCATCTAGAAGGGGGAGGAGTAAGAGGGTGAAGTATGGAGGCTGGGAAGCTAAGAGGTATTTGTATCAAATGTGTGCATCTCTACAAATTCCAGAATTCTGAAGTTGGAAGCTCTGTTTGCAAGAAAAATTGCTTCCTAGATGAATTACAGGGTATGGGGAGCTGCTTTGTGAAGCTTCCCAGAAACTGCTTTCTTTTCTCAATTTGCTGGCACCAGCACTGAGCTTTTGTGAAAGTCAATATTCTGTATTTGTTTGAGTGGCACTTCTGGAGAATGTGAACTGCACTGCAGGCTTTATCATTTCCCAGCAATGCAGATAATTTTTTTTTTCTTTTATAGCTGAGCCATCCTGCCACCTGTTGGCAGCTCAGCTGCAGTTTAGCTCGGGCCGAGCATCAAACCGCTGTTGCTCAGAGCTCAAACTTTTGAGCAAGCTCTCAACCAACTGAGCCACTCGGCTGGCAGGAACAGCAATGCAGATAATTGGCAAGTGGAACTGTGTCTCTTCTGCTTTATAAATGGGAAATCTGGGAAGAATAAAGCAAAATGGGGTTCACTGATTTACATATAGGCCCCCAAGGAAAAGCAAACAACAAAAACACCCCAAATATGAAGGAATTGGGATTTCAGTGTGAATGTTACCATCGAGCTCTGAGGACTATGAAGCAAGCCCGATGAAACCGAGTAGAAAGAGCAAGAGAGAGAGAAAAGCGGCCCCTGACCTCTGGGAGCTGGCCTGACACTCAACGGTAGGCCTTGGCATTCTCCTGTTGGGCATAAATGACTTCCCAGAGCATTGAAGTCAGATAAGACCACTCTGTGACTGCAATGGATCAAGACAAGAATAAGACTACTCTGTAATCATGTCTGAACAGACACACAAACATGAGCATTGTCCAAACCACAAAAATGACCAGGTGTCCCCTGCCTTGACAGATATAAATGACTGCTGCTCCTTTAGCAGCTTTAGCGTTGATGATTTCACCCACCTTATAGATAGGTTTACTAAGATGATCATAGAATTGCCCTCATTTCCTGACAGCACCTATCCAGAGCAATGTTTCCTTAGACTGGCCCTGAAATCATCTAACACAAGCCTACGTCCTTTCCAACACCCTCTTAACTGAGACCTTCACTATTCCCCACAGCGTGCCATCCCCCTTGTTGTAAGGAGCTAAAATTCCTGGTGTTCTTGGCTGGAGGGTGTTGACAATTGCCACTGCTGGATGATTACAATGCAGTTTCTAAAGAGGGGCACCCTGAATATGATTTTCCTGATCCCACCCATTCGCTATTTTAATATTTTGATGCTCTGATCATATCTATCTCAAAAACCTTCAGGGCTCCCAGTTACTTACTACCTTATTCCTTTTGGGCTGCTATAAAAACTGCCACTGAGTGGGTAGCTTACAAACAAACAATAAAAATTTATTGCTTACAGTTCTGGAGGTTGGGAAGTCCAAGATCATGGTACCAGCATGGTCACCTTCCGTTGAGGGTCCACTTTGCAGTTCATAATTGATGCCTTCTTGCTATGTCCTCACATGTTGGATGGGGCTGGTGGTCTCTCTGGAACCTCTCCAATGAGGCACTAATCACATCCCTCATGAGTCATACCCTCATGACTTAAGCACCTCCAATGGCCCTACCTGCTCATACCATCTCCTTTGGGGGTTAGCATTTCAATATTTGAATTATTTTTTTTTGTGGAGGGACACACAAACATTCAGACCACAGCACTTACAAATAACCCCCACCAGCCAAATGATGTCTCCTATTCCTGCCTGCCTCTTGAGTTCTGTCCTGTGCCACTGCTCCAATCTCATTGAACAATCCCCTCTCTACATTCCGGAATATTTAACTGTTTCATTCCTCAGTGCATTTTCTCATGTTGTTCTCACTTTGTTCCCATAGCTCCTACTCACCTCTCTAGTCCCAACTGTCACTTCCTCCAAGAAGCCTTCCTTGTGAACCTGCCAATCTACACTAGATGTAATACCCACGATTGCATGATTTTAATATTGCATGAGTGCACCGAATTGAATTTAGTTACTCCTCTACTTCCTGAGGTCTGGGACTTTTAAAAAAAAACAGAATTCCTAGAGTCACTAGATGGTTTAGCTGCTTCATAAAAGTATGATAAATAAAAAATGATGGAAATAGTAGGAAGTGAATCTGAAGATGTAGATAGTGAGACTACAAATGTCTTTGAAGCTGTTTGGATTTTATACAGACAATGAGAATAACTCAAATGTTTTTCAGCAAAGTAATGATTCCGACTTGTGTTGTATAAAGTAGAAACATAATCAACCATTCATTTGCTATGTTTTCTTTATAAATGTTTGGTTTAAGTTGAATATGATGGTGTTTTCTGGAATTGCATGGTATCATCTGAGAAGCTCTAAATATATTATAATCATTACGTATGCTTACTATCCCTCATGAGTGTCAGCCTCATTTTTATATGAAAAACTCAAGCAAAAAAACCAAACCAAAGCAAACCAATAAAACCCCCTGAAGCCCCAAACATGACTCATTTTGAAAAGTGAGAGAATAATCTAACCAGCTGCCTTATAGACCTCATTACTAACAGGGTATAAGACTGTTGCTTTTGGTGCTGGAAATCCCCTGAAGTTTAATGGCATGTGAACAATTCTAGAATAAAGTCCAAATTCCTGGGCAAGGGCCAACCACTCCACAACTCCCTGCTACCTCCAAGGCTGGTGGCTGGTCCTTTCACCTTCCCTAACTTCTCCCACCACTACTCCAGCCATCCTAAGTGAATGTGGAAGGCTCTTGCAGGTTGCAAGAGATGGAGACACTTAGGTTACCTTGGACAATTTGTATGTGTGTATCTGACTGTTTGTATTACTAGGCTGTATAGGGAGGTAAGGAAGCTTGGGATAGCCTCTGCAGCTGGGCAGTCAGGTTCCATGGACAACTGGAACATTATTCCTGCTGTGCAGGTGAAAACAGTAGCTCTAGACTCTGGCGAACCAAGAGCATGTCTAGTTATCTTTCACCTTCCATTTCAGCTTCACTCCCTACTTCTTACTGACTCTGTTCTTGACTGAGTCTCTCCACTCATCCTTTTGACCTTGTTCCTTTAAGGCCCTTCTTGCCTCATCTCTCTATGTCTTTTGTTTCTTTGCCTCTCTACTTTTTTTTTTTGGTGCCCCTCTCTGTGTCAAATTCGAACTCCTTAAGAGAGTCTCTGTGTTGGTGAGTCAGGGCACCACGCAGGTGGGACAGGACGCTTGGGCCTGTGGGTCTGGTGCTCATATGGTTTAGTCGGCAGGACTATGTAGTAGAAAGACAGGTGAACAGTAGATAAGGAGTCCTGTTGGAGAGTATCATGGGCATGACAGGTGTTCTCAAATTTCTTGAATTAGGGGTGTGGCAGATATCTTCCATATCCTATCCAGAACATGAAACTATTTTCAGTTCATGTAGAGAAAACTGTTCTTCTACATGTCCCTGTTAACTCTGTTAAAAGATAAACTGAAGCATATTAAAAACTTTTAAGAGTCTATTTGAGCAAAAATCAATTCGAATTGCACAGCATCAAACCAGAGTTGGTTTGGAGTGTGCCACAGACAGGAGCTAGGGGAAAGGTTTTTATAGAGAAGACATGGAAGCAAAGCAAGGAAATTGACTGGCTATAGTTTAAGCAGTTGCATTTGGGAAATCCTCATTGACTGTTTGTGATTGGTTATCCTTGGATTTTGATTTCTTAACCTTAAGGCAAACCTTTTGGTTTGCTTCTGTAGGCTACTGAGGTATTAAAAGCACCTCAGTCTAATGGCCTTCTTGGTCAATTTAAGAACTCTTTCTTAAGCTACAGCTACTTCCTAAAGCCTTCCCCCACCTCGAGACTGGGCTCCATGCCTCTGAGCTTATGTAACTCTTTATCAGACTGGCTGGTAATGGTTGATTTACTGTTTGTCTGCTCCATAAAACTGAGAGCTGCTCTGGGCAGGGACTAGCAGTTAGTATGCAGTAAAAAAATTTTCATTTGTCATGGAAATTTTCTAAAACATGCAGATGCAAAGAGAATAGTGTGATTAACTTCCATGTGCCCAGCTTCAACAATTAGCAACATTTGCCAACATTTTTTTATCCCCTATTTAAAAAGTTTCCATTATTAAAAATAACACAAGGAGAGAAAAGTACATAAAACAGATGCACAACTTTATGGGTAAGTAGAACACCTTTGTAACCACACCCATATCAGAAGATAGTCGTTGTCAGCCACCCTAGAACCTTCCACAGACCCGCTATGACCTGCCCACTAAGAGACAACACTATTCTGACTTTTATGGTAATGAATCTCTTCTAAAAAATAATTTAATCTCCTAAATGTGCTTTCCTAAACACCACAATTTAATTTTGACTGCTTTGAAATATGTTTTTGAGTCTCTCTTAATCTGTAGTTCTCCTATCATATTTTTCCTCTTTCCAATGTATTTGTTGGAGAAGCCAGATTATTTATCCTGTATAGTGTTTTTACAGTTTGTGTTTTGCTGATTGCATTCCTGTAATGTAGTTTGGCATCCCCTGTCATTGTATTGCTTATAAATTGGTAGTTTTAAGGCTAAATCAGGTGAGGGTTGATTTTGTTTCTCTTAATGAGACAATATCAAAAGTATAGTTAAATTTTTTAATGATTAAATGAATGAAATAAAATCAACAGGGAAAATAGGGTAAGTCCTTTAATAATAATGTCAATAGTCCTAGAATAGATTCTAGCCCATTTTGAAAAGTCTATTCTGTGTTCTGCTTTTGTTGCCTATACTGTGAAGCAACTGTGTCTTTCTACAACCTTCTAAACCTATAGCTAGAACTATGTAGGAGCCCTTTATTCCAAATAAACCCATGCCCTTGGAAGAGTCATATGGGCTCCTTCCTACATCGGAATGTAGGCAGAATTTTTATTCTTTAGAAGGTTTCACTGGGGAGATATTTCTTCCTGTTATGCATGTAGAGAACCAAGTACCGGAAAAAGAGGTGATAAAGCCCTTTAATAAGAGGTGTTCATCATATAAAAGTATATTTTTATCATTTGTACATGTTATGCATTTATCATAGGAAAGTAATAAAAAATTTTTAAATAAAAGGTATACATATCTGCCCTGTTCAATCTTATCCTTTATTAGAACTGTTTTTGATTACTGATTTTGTGCCAGTAACTGCTCCATATCTTGGGATACATCAACGAACCAAAACAGTCAACAATCTGCGCCCACGTGGAACTTCCGTTCTAGCCCTCTTGCTTACGAGGTGGGTGCTTCTTGAGTCAATGACAATACTGTCAGATGGAGTATACTGGGCATCTGTTGGCCTTTTATTCTCTGAGCCCTTATAATGTAGAGTTTGTTTTTATATCCACATGCCTTGCATCTTAAGAAAAAGGGACCTAGAAACTTTGCCAAGCAGGAGGAGAACATAAACATGTTCATACTTTTACTGGAAAACCCTCCATCATTTATATGGTCACTCTTAATACCTTCTCTGTGCCATATATTATACTTTTAAACCTCCCTCCTGTTTGGAAGCATTGAATTCTTACATGGAAGAATTGAATGTAAGTGGCTGGGAGTGCCACTTACTATTTGTGAGACCTTGGGCAAGCTACTGGCTACTCTGTTTCTGTTCCTCATTTGTAAAATGGCATTAATGATAGTATCTACCGTAAAGGTTGTAGAGAGGGGTAAGTGAAATCATGTATGTAAGCACATAGGTCAGTGCCTGGCACATTGTAGGTATTTATGAAATGTTAATTGTTATAATTCTAGAGTTGAAATGGCCTTAGTTGTATTCCAACTTTTTAACCTGTTTATCTGCCAAATAACTCATGCCTGATTACTTTTAACTAATTTTTGCTGAAGGAATCTACCCATCTGAGTACTTACTATGAGTTCAATATTGTGCTAGATGTTGGGAACAGAAAGGTAAAAAAAGACATAGCCCATTATTCCAGTTTGAATTCAACTGGATTGAACTGAATTCGTTCAAAGACAAGACACTTAACTAGTTTTTGTTTAAGGGAGAAGGGTTTCCTAAAATGTGTTCCAAGGAACACTGTCTCTTCAAATACTAGAAAAATGCCTTCAGTTGTCAAATAACTTCGGGAAATGTATCTTGTAAATTTGTAGTACACATTAAAGGTTCTAAGAAGTTCACTAATATTTTTGAAAAATGTGGTCTTTCTCATTTTCCACATTATTTGACTATCCCTGGCCCCCCCACCCCACCCCTTTTCCCTACATAACACTCCTTGGGACAATATTCCAAGGTACATATTTTAAAAAAAGCATACATATGTATATTTTAAATCCCTTCCCCTTTTCCACCCACCTCCCGAACCCCCCACCCATCTGGCAACCCTCAAAATGTTCTCTGTATCTATGAGTTTGTTTGTGTTTTGTTTGTTTATTTTGTTCTTTAGATTCCACATATATGTGAAATCATATGACATTTGCCTTTCTCTGTCTGACTTTCTCCATCGAGCATAATGCCCTCTAGTTTCATCCATGTTGTTGCAGATGGCAAGATTTCATTCTTTTTATGGCTGAGCAATATTCCATTGTATATATATATGTACCACCTCTTCTTTATCCATTCATGCATTGATGGACACCCAGGCTGCCTCCGTATCTTGGCCATTGTAAATAATGCTGCAGTGAACATATGGATGCACAAGTCCCTCAGTGTATATACCTAGTATGTAATTTTGATCCCACAAATGCAAAACTATAACTATACAGGAAAGTGTGGTAACAAACCAGAATAAATAAAAAGACTTCAAATCAGAGGCTGTTTTTTTACTTCACTTTCAGCTAAAGGAAACATAGCAAAAGTTCTCTCTGTTTTGCAAGTGGATGAACTATGGAAAGCCTTGAAATTGTAGAGACCCTCGTGTCATTTAGAGATCATTTTCTTCTTGTTAGAGAAGTGCTGGACAGAGAACTTAAAACTGAAGTGCTAATAGTATAGTGTTCCCTGCCAATCAGAGATAGATTAAAAAAAATGAAGTGTTTTAATCTCAATAGAAGAATTTTTGAAAATAGAATTCTGTGTTTATGATTCAGTAAGGCACAGTAATATAAACTTGAAATAAAAAAATTTTTTTAGAAGCTAAGGCATGTTCTCTGCTTTTCTGACATTGAATGTATTGCTTAGAAATTTGGGATGGTGGTATGAAAGTTCTGTTGTTGCCTCAAAACTTTTTGGATACAGGCAAGATAGCTATTATCAATTTGTAAGATTATTCCTAATCTAACCTGTCTCATCTTTTGCCTTCCTCTCAGTGTTATTAACTGCAACCTACCTCAGGTTCTCCTTTTCCCATTCACCTGTTGGTTCTCAGTTAATGAGGGTACCTCTGAAGTTTGACCAAAACCACCAAAGGAAAAGTGGCCTCTGTGCTCCCGCGTTATATTTATTCACTAAATGTTTTAGCAGAAATTACTTAGCGAAGTAGAAGTCCATAGTGGAGCTACATGGTAAGTGACGTTAAAACCAATTTTTATTTTTTAATTATTTATTTATTTATAAAAGATTTTATTGGGAAATTGGAGGAGGGGAACAGACAAGTTGCTGTCCTTTTGTTCTTTAGTCTAGTTGTGGAGGACGTTGCTGCACTGGCCCATGTTGGTATTGTGATCACTGTGTTCTTCCCGACTGAGGGAGTTGGTCACTGGCTATTGGATGGCTGCTCATGGCAGCTCACGCTGGCTGCTGGCCGCTCATGATAGCTTATGGCAGCCCACTGCAGCCCCACTGCAGCCTACGCCATCGCTGGCAACTCATGGCAGCCCAGCTCCAGGTCGAGCTGTTGTTCACCATCTTAGCTGTAGAGGGTGCAGCGTCACTGGCCCATGTGGGATCTGAACCAGCGGCCCTGGTGCTCAGAGCTCACACTCCCAAGCCAACTCTTAACCAATGAGTCACTCGGCCGGCCCCCCAATTTTTATTTTAATTAAAAAAATAATATATGCAAATAGTAAAAATTAAAAGCAAGTGGGTCACCCATTACCATGGTTCCCTAGTCTTTTTCCCTAGACAATTTTGCTGTGGCCACTTTCTTGACCATCTTTCCAGAAAAATACTCTATGAATTTATATATATATGTGTATGTATGAAAGTATGTGCATATATGTGTATGTATGAAAGTACTGCCCCCCCAACACACACACTTTCACTTTTCTTTTAACCCAATTAGGAGCATGCTATATATCTGTTCTGTATGGATGGCCATGGAAGAGGCAAAGGAGATGAAAGAGATGAAAGGCTTGGGAATGGCAGAGTCACTGGGGTCCTTGCAGGGTTCCAGAGAGTCACCAGAGTATTTTTCATCCAGGATAGCTGATACTGTGTCTTTAATGGCGATGAGCCAATTTTTAATAATTTCTGAGAAGCCTGCGTGCCTTCTGAAAAGGTTTTCTGTGCTTCTTTGCTGCCCTGTGTCTCCTTATGATCAACCCCCATCACCTGAGGTAACCAAAGGTATTCCCTGAAGCCGCTTATTCAGATAGAAGTAATCGGTTAAAGAATACCATTGGGCTAGATACTTGCTGAGGTAGACAAAGTAAAGAGGAAGCCAACTAAGGGTGGATGACTGTCATTGCTTCTCAGGATTGGTATCTAAAAAACCTGGCCTTCCTCGTACATCTTAGAAACTCTAGCACTGCCATTTGAGGTGTGCTGAGGTTTTGGTGATTAAAATGTGGAGTAAGAAGTTGAATCTTGGGCACAACTAACACCAGAGTGGTCCTGTGGCTTCTATGGATCAGTGACAGGCAGGAAGGGGCCTTTGACCCTATCAATGCTACAATATTTGCTTTCAGAAACACATCTGACCCTTGGTAAGTAGTGACTAAGAGGCTCAAGAACTGGATCATTAAGAAAGTATGTTTGCTATTATATAAAAATCTCCCTGGAGATAATCAAATCACATGTAGAAGAACAGTTCCAGTTTTTTGTTTTTTTGTTTTTTTAGAAATGGCTAAAATCCAAGATCTGCATCTCAGTCTGTAAAAGTCACAGGTTCTTAAGTTACAGTGTTAACTTTAAGTGGATCTAAAGGGATACACAGTAACAAGGTTGAGGAAATGATAGTTCCGTATCCATTTTTTTTTTAAAGATTTAATTGGGGAGTTGGGGGAGGGGAACAGCGTTGGGGAATCGGGGAAGGGGAATAGACAAGTTGCTGTCCTTTTGTTCTTCAGTCTAGTTGTGGAGGGCATCACTTCACTGGCCCATGTTGGTATTATCATTGCGCTCTTCCCAGGTAAAGCAGGTCAGTCGCCGGCCATTGGACGGCTGCTAATGGCGGCTCTTGGCAGCTCATGCCAGCTGCCAGCCACTCACGGTAGCTTACGGCAGCCTACTGCAGCTCCACTGCAGCCTATGCTGTCGTCTGCGACTCACGGCAGCTTAGCTCCAGGTCAAGCTGTTGTTCCCCATCTTAGCTGTAGAGGGTGCAGCGTCACTGCCCTAATGTGGGATTCGAACCAGGGCCCTGCTGCTCAGAGCTGGCATCCCAAGGCAACTCTTAACCAACGCACCACTCAGCCAGCCCTCTGTATCCATTCTTGAAACAGTTTACATATCTGTATATTGCATTGATATAGTGGTGGTTGTGTGGTTGGTATTAATACTATGTCCTTCATGATCCAGGGCCAGACCATTATTTAACCTTCTGAACTTTGTCACATTGGATACTCATAGTGTGTTCTGGGTGTGGTTAGGTGTTAGGTACTGGGCGTGACTCCTTTTACTTTCTTTCTCCTTCTGTATTCTTTATACTTTGCTCTTCCTATATTAATTTTCCCGCTTGTACATAAAGGTGATTGGGGGAAGGGAAGCATATCTTGAACATTAAGGACAAGGGAATTATTGTTGAATACCTACCATCACCACTTAATCTGTGCTATCTTATCTGAAATAGTAATATTTACCAGAACCCCCAGAAATGATTAAGATCTACAGATGAGGTAATTGGATCTCAGAGCAAAAGTAAATTACTCAAGTCATACAGTTCAAGAGATGCCTTTGACCTTAGCTTTATCTGATTCCAAAGCCTATGCTCTTTCCTTTACATAAGTGTTTTTTAACCTTATTGGATCCAAAGTTCCCCTCTAATAATACATTTTTTATTTTTTAAATTAAATTTATTGGGGTGACAATGGTTAGTAAAATTTCATAGGTTTCAAGTGTACAATTCTATAATACTTCATCTATATAATAACAAACATTTTGTGACACCACTTTTACCACCCTGAAATAAAAGTTTAAACAATATTACCCACCTATACACATAATTTTTTTTTTTTTTTTTAGCTGAGCCATCCTGCCACATGTTGGCAGCTCAGCAGCAGCTCAGCTCAGGCCGGGCATCGAACTGCTGTTGCTCAGAGCTCGCACTCTTCAGCGAGCTCTTAACCAACTGAGCCGCTTGGCCAGACCTATACACATAATTTTTAAAAATTATTATATTCCGTTCCTCTAATATTAGAAACAAATATGGATTTCAATATGCAAATACTTGGAAAAACTATCTTAGAAGTCATAATGAAGCAGTCAGGTGCTTATTCCTAACTTCTAGTAAATTAGTGTGGATTTAAAAAGAGTAAGAATAAGACAATATTCAATTGAATGTTGTTAACTCTTTTTCTTGATATATTACTTTTTTTTTAAAATTGGGAACAGCCATGGTCATTGGTTACACATTGCTTTCATGCTACAATGGCATAGTTGACTCTTTCGGGAGGGTGCAGCTCACAGTGGCCTATGTGAGGGTTGAACCAGCAACCTTGATGTTTTCAGCATCATGCTCTAACCAACTGAGCTAACCAGTCACCCCCAATATATGTTACATTTTGAAATTAGGAATAAATAATATTTGTAGATATTCATAGAATTACATAATGTAACATCAATAGGAGTGGACTGATATGAATGTTTTAAGTTGAAAATTCAAATAGCATGATCAGCATTGCTGTCAGTGACTTGATTTTCTGAAATGATGAAGAATTTATGGTAAAGTTCTGCACAAACAAGTAAGTCATCCTGAGTTAATGGTAATTGCAGTCCAGGAAAATTCTTTTTTTTTTTTAAAGATTTTTTTTATTGGGGAATTGGGGGGATGGGAACAGTGCTGGGGAATTGGGGAAAGGGGAACAGACAAGTTGCTGTCGTTTTTTGTTCTTCAATCTAGTTGTGGAGGATGTTGCTTCACTGGCCCAAGTTGGCACCATCATTGCGCTCTTCTCTGGCGAGGCAGATCAGTCGCCGGCTTCTGGACGGCCGCTCACTGCGGCTGCTGGCCGCTCACGCTGGCTGCTGGCCACACACGGTAGCCCATGGCAATCCACTGCCACAGGGACTGCAGCCCATGCCGTCGCCGGCGACTCACGGCAGCCCAGCTCCAGGTTGAGCTGTTGTTCAGCATCTTAGCTGTAGAGGGCAGTGTCACTGGCCCTCATATGTGGGATCCGAACCGGGGCCCTCTGGCATCCCAAGCAAGTTCTTAACCATCGCGCCACTCGGCCGGCCCAGGAAAATTCTTAACAAAACATACTTTGTAACACAGAGTTAGGCTCTAGGCTTAAATAATTATATACACATATTTTCTCTTCCCCACATGACTCTCTAGTAGGACATTTGAAAATCATGTGGAATGCCAAATAATTCTTCACTGGATGGGACCTCTCTGAGCACTAGAGTCCATACAGCGTCCTTACCTCATCTCCTATGCCTCTCAAATGCCAGTGGAGTCACACAATCATTGTAACAACAAAAAAAAGCCCCACAAAAATTCCAACTGTTTTATTAGAGGACAATATCACCCTATCCCCCAGCAACATTGCTTTATGCTAGGTTGCTTGAGGTTAAGCACTTGCTCTATCTACACTGTGAAGTTAGGAGTAAGGGGGAAAAAGTGGGGAAGCAACAAGAAGGCAAAACCAGTAGCAAGACCGCCCACTGTTTTTTCATACATTTTTGTTTTAGGATCAATCTTGTAGGATTGTAATTGTACAGAGTGGAATGTGTGGTTGGTTTGTTAAATTTGTGATGTTCCAAGCTTTTGTAACATTTCAAAGCTACATATGTGGCAATTTCACATGTTTACAGGGTCCCATGATAGATAAGAGAGGGTGGCATTTATTGGGTTGTCAGAAAAGTCATGATGCATTTTTGCAATGAAAAGCATAGAAAAATATGTCATGACTTTTCCGACAACCCAATAGAAAAGCTTTGAGGTCTGTCCAATTGAGAGTTGGGTTTCACAGGAGTGTGGCATGTTCTCCCTGGGTGTGATGCTTGGAGATGCCTTCCTATAGCCTCAATTTTTTCTCATTGGGAAAATGTACACATAATACCTACATTATAGGATTGTTGTGAAAATTGAGTGAAATAGCATGTTAGGTATCTTTCTAGAACAATGGTTCAATAAATGTTAGTTCTCTTTTCCTCTTCCTCAAAAACATGCTTTTTGGGCATTTTTTGATACTTTTTTTTTTTTTTTGCAATTTTCCTTGTCATTTTTCTACTCTAGACCTCTACAATTTTCATTCTCCTACCCTTGGATTAACCCCAGAAAGTAAGGAAAACAAATTTAAAAGTATATCACTACATGATCCTCAAACTACGTTATCTCAGTGTGAAATTCTGTGTTATAGTCACTAATCTGGACTCTTCTGATGAGGGCTTCTTCAATAAGGTTTAGTATAAACCCAATAAACTATTTCAGTCAACAAAGTTGAAGATCTCAGTTAAGCTTGAGAAATATTAATTATATCAATTTATTCAGAGTTGTTTTGCTTTGCATTTGTCAATGCTTTTTTCTCATGAGTCAAAAATAACTCTCTGGTAATACCCATATTTCTTTGTGTCATATTTTTAGGCATAGAGAATACCTGAGACATAATTTGTCTCAGCATATAATTCTATTATTCTACTCCCTTCCCGCACTGAACATTCAGAGCTTTTTTTAAACTCTCTCCACTCTCATTAAGTCTCCCAGAATCTTAATTGTGCTCAAGTCATGATCACTAATAGTTGTTTCCAAGAAGCTTCCTGGGAAGATTAGTTTGACGCTAATGGACAGAGGAAGAAGTCTACCACTGCCTTTCCTCAACATCTAAATCCTATGTTTATTCTTTGCTGTCTCAGTCTTACCATCCTGAAATGGGAACGTGCTTGTTTGGTCATGTAGAAGATGCATTATAAATAGGTGGCCATATATTTATATTCCAAACCAAGACCCTTTAGAGAGTGAAAAGAGTAAACGGGGACTTGGAGTCATCCTAATTATTATAAACAAACTGCCTACAAGAAAGGGAGAAAGAAGAAAAGTATGTGAGAAGGTTTATCATACATTTGTTAATTAAGCACCAACAACATACAAGCCCAGTTTCCTGGGCGGTAAGGAAGGTTTTGAATTACAGGCATTTAAGGAGGGGGTGGGTGGGGAGGAGAGAGTGTGGGCATAAAAATAGAAGCAGGTAGTGAGGACGCAGTGTCAGCACTAAGCCTGGATGGAGCCAGGAGACTCGGGTACTCCTTGTCCTGGCTCTGTCTTGTTGACACATTCCTGGGAGTTGAGGATGGAGCCCTGTGGGAGCCTGCTGGCTTCTTTGGGAATCCTCCTGACACTGATGGGTCCGCCTCCCCTCTGCTCTTACTGTTCTGCCTGCCTAGTCCCAGGAGCCATACAGGCAGGAATGGCAGTAATGTTGGCAGGCAGAGGGTGGGAAGAAGCTGCTTAGAGTGGAGAGCGGGAGCTAGTTAGGAATAAACAACCCTGAGCAAAGGGGAGAGTCTTTGACCTGGGCTGTGCCTAAGTGTCTCTGATTCTGTGACAGAATTCTATTCTTGGCAGCTTCTCTCCATCTTTTCCATGTCTCTCTTCTTGGGGCTCTCTCTCCCTAGAGTGGGAGATATTGGGTTGTCAGAAAAGTCATGACATATTTTGTCTATGTTTTTTAAAGGTCATTTATTTATATAAAGAACAAAGATCAATCAATGATATCTTGCCCGTTTTGTTCGATAACATTTTGCCATCTTTCAATGAACTTCATAATTCCTTGTTCATAGAAGGACCTGTCTTTATTTGCAAAAAGCTGAACAAGGTGCTGATTAACAGCCTCATCTAACTTGAATGTTATACCACACAAGGAGTTTTGAAGAGAGCAAAACAAGTGGAAGTCTGACGGTGCAAGGTCAGGCGAGTATGGTGGGTGTGGCAACACATCCCATCCAAGCTCCAATAATTTTTTTTTTTTAACTGGGGAATTGGGGGGATGGGAACAATGCTAGGGAATTGGGGGAAGGGGAACAGACAAGTTGCTGTCGTTTTGTTCTTCAGTCTAGTTGTGGAGGACGTTGCTTCACTGGCCCAAGTTGGCACCATCATTGCGCTCTTCCCGGGCGAGGCAGATCAGTCGCCGGCTTCTGGATGGCCGCTCACTGCAACTGCTGGCCGCTCACGCTGGCTGCTGGCTACACACGGTAGCCCATGGCAACTCACTGCCACAGGGGCTGCAGCCTACGCTGTCGCCGGCGAACTCACGGCAGCCCGGCTCCAGGTTGAGCTGTTGTTCAGCATCTTAGCTGTAGAGGGCAGTGTCACTGGCCCTCATATGTGGGATCTGAACCGGGAGTCCTCTGGCATCCCAAGCCAGTTCTTAACCATCACGCCACTCGGCTGGCCCCAAGCTCCAATAATTTTTGACGGGTCATCAAACTTGCGTGTGGTCTCATGTTGTCGTGATGGAACACAACTCCTTTACAATTAACAAGCTCTGGACGTTTCTGGATGATGGATTTGTTCAAATGGTCCAATTGCTGACAGTACACATTTGAATTGATTGTTTGGTTCCTTGGTAGGAGCTCAAAAACACGACACCTTTAAAATCCCACCACACTGAGAGCATAACTTTCCTCTGATGAATGTTTGCTTTCAATGTCATTTGAGGCGATATATCACAATGGGACCAAGACCCTTTGTGCACCACAGTGTTGTAAATAATCCACTTATCACCAGTTATCAGTCGCTTCAAAATAGGATTGTTTTTCTCATGTTTAATGAGCGTATTGCAGATGCTTATATGTGCCGTCAAGTGAACTTCTTTGAGTTCATGCGGAACCCAAATATCAAGCTTGCTTACATATCCCAGCTTCTTCAGGTGGTCGTGAACGCTTGAATGATGGATGTTCAATGTTTCTGCAATGCCTCATGTCATGTAACGTGGGTTTGACTCGATCAGTGCCTTTATTTTGTCGTCATTAACCTCGGTGGGCCTCCCTGACTGAGGAGCGTTGTTGAGATCAAAATAATCAGCACGGAATTTTGTGAACCATCATTGGCACTGATGTTCTTGTAGCGCATTGTCACCGTAAACTTGATGCAACTTTTCACAAGCTTGATGCATGTTCTTCCCTTTATGGAAGTAAAAGAGTAAAATATGGCAAAAATGCACAGTTTGGTCTTCCATTTTCAACTTGTAAAATCTTCAAAACTCAACCAAATCACTCAATTTTTTAAAAGAATGAAGCTAGAACTGTCAGCTGTCAAATGACATAGCAGTAACATAGATGCAAATGACTCTAGTACTTCCAAAAATGAACTAGTGCCATTTGTTGCAAATATGCGGCATGACTTTTCTGACAACCCAATAGTTCAAAATTGAGCAACTCTCAGTCTAGAAGAATCTTCACACACACTCTCCAGATTCAGGGCTAAACTGACTTGTGTCACACCGGCCCTACCTATAGGTGAAATTTTTGATGCTTCTCAAATTTTCTAATGACTAAATGTCTACGGTGGCCAGTGAGTTTGAGACCTCTCTTCTAGGGAACCCTGTAGTACATTTTCCTTTGTCATCTCTCACCCTGTCTCTCTGTAGTACATTTCCTTAACGTCTTTCAGCAGTCTTAGTTTAGAATAAAAATCAGTTTCGGTCTTTCTCTCTCTCTCAAAATGTTTATAGTTTTTCACATGGCCCATTTTCCCCCCCCCATAAGGTGCTCATTACTTTCTGTCAGAAATCCTGTTCTAGGGAATACTGAGGAATAGACCACCCTCCCCAGTCACTCCATCTTAACACTTGAGTGGCCCACCATGATTTATTTGGGTGGTTTTAAAATAGTGCATGCATTGCAGACATTTCCTTGTGAGAGTTATAAGTCTGCCTCCTGGGCTAATATGAAAATGGTGCTACATGAGCATTCTGTCAAACAAATTTTAAAATTTTCTTTAAGGACCCTTTGGGATCTAATGGCTATTTTAAAACAAATTCTATTTGTATATTTATTTTGTAAACTGGAAAGTTTAAATCACAAGTCTCTGAGTTATAATTTATAATCTTTATGTTTCACAAACCACCCTGCTACATTGTTCTCATTGTTTACATTGAGATGTAAAATGTCTCTTTGTTATACAATCTCTCCTTGCCCATCTAAGTTCTCTTTCATCTTAGGTGTCAAACAAGAGGAGGCTTTTGAGAAGTTAAGTGTTTTAGAAAGCCAAAAATTTGAGACCGCACCTGACAAGGGGAATAGCAATGATTTATGATGTCTTTAAAATTGGCATGTAACCATGCAGCATTATTAGACTAGGGTAAAACGCTCAGATAGCTCCTCTCACTGGAAGAATATAGTGGAAGAGGATGATATATATAGCTATACACATTTGATTTGTTTTACTCATTGGCTTAGTGTCTTTGTAATGTCTACAAAGGCAAGACTAAAACCCATCTCTATTTTTTGAGCCATTTCTTGAGTTCCAAGAATTGTTTTGAGATTTTGACTTTCTTTGATACATAGTTGCTTTGATTAGATTTCATTAATAAAAAAATGTAGTTTTGGTTACTCTGGGAAGTCATTTGGTAGATTAAAAATGGACATTTGATTTTCTTTCCTCTTTTTTGATAAAATTATTTTTGTCACAGTATTTTGCTCATTAAAAACATTGGGGAAAAAAGTGGTTGTACTAGAGAAGGAAGAGTACAAAGGATGATTCATCTTTTATTTAAGACTTGCTGGTGCTGACCCAGGACAGCTAATTTAGAAGTGAATCATTTATAGAAAGTTCTACACAGTTCGAGGCAGGGCTTTGTACAATATCCCCACGAAGGTCTAAATAGAGCATGCAGTATCAAATTTCTAAATATTTGTCTTGTTGCCAATGTTATATCTTTTCTAAACTGTGAAACTTGTTTCTAGATGACTGTAGCCATTGACAAGGTTAAGGTAAAGGCACTGTATAATAAAATAATGTGCATTAAAAAAACAAATCTTAGAAATGTATTATGTGTATTATACTGGAATATAATAGGCATGATATTTTAAATGTCTGTGCTTATAAAACAAGGAAGTGAATGTAACTCATCAGTTTTAAAATGATTTAACCAGAAGAAATAATTTTAAAATTTTATATACAGTACAACAGTGTGTTATTAATTTAACATTTTGATATTTATTATCATCTGATATATTTGACTTTTAAAGCCTCGTTACAAATAACTCATTTTTGTAAGCTGTCTTCACCCCATTTAGGAAGTGGATGGTTTATTAAATAAATACAGTGTGTTGGCTCCATATATAGAAAAAAGTGCAGTCTCTACCTTCTAGGGGTTTTAAATTCAAAGCTGAGTTTATATTTATATCACAGCTACAGAATTATGGGTTAGAAAAAGCCCTAAAAGTCTGAATTCCAGTTTTGATTGTTGTTCACTAGCCACGTGACCTTAGACAAATTACCTAATGGGTCTGAGCTGGTTTTCTTCTCTGCACAGGAAATAGTGATGCCTGCCCTTATGGACCTGACTCACAAGGATCAGTTGAGCTAATGCTTTAGGAGGTGATCGGTAATTAAGATCTCTCTATATTAGGTGTCAGAGAGGCAACATTGCAAGGAAAAGAGCTTTGCGTTTGGCAGCCAGGGCTGGAATGAGATTTGCCCCAAATACTGCTTAACTACAGCCATTTTATCTTTCTAAGGCCTTTATTTTCTAATCTGTGAAAAATGGGTATAATACCACCTCACAGAATTGTCATAAGGATTAAATGAGATAATATGTGAAAGTACCTGGTACCCATAAGTAATCAACTAATGTTTCTTGGACCTTAATTTTGATTTTTTCCCATTCTTCTAGAACTTTATCTCCCCAGTTCCTTCACTTTTACAGTACTTTACTGGACGTGGGAGCCAGTATCCAAAGAGGGATGAGTAGGTTTCCCAGTCTATGAATATAAGTGAAGAATTGTTTGAGTTCTAGAAGTTCTTTGATATAACACATTTACCAAGTGTTTTTGGGGAAATCATGTTGGATAAGATGCCCAGAACTTTTGGAAACAGTTTTGAGTAACATAATTCTGTTACTATGGCTTGACTAGCATTCAGGGTAAATGGGTAATCTTTCTCCCCCAACAATTATTTTGTTTTTAGTTTCAGGTTGTTTTTTAATTCCTTCTATTTTAAGGGCAGTTAGTTAGCTGGAGGTAAGATATATATTTTTTTTCTTTTTGAGAAAAAGTCTTCAAGGCTTAGATAATAACAGCCCAGATAAAACCTTAGTCATTAGCAAAGGAAACAAAATCCAAGTGGTTTTCTTGTATTGAAAGATGTGGTATTAACTCCTGATGAAAATATGGCTTAGTTAATTACTAGGTTCATTATTATACACTTTCTGTTCTTTATTTTTTATAATGACATTAGCTGATATTTTTCTAATGCTTGTTTTAGAACACATGTACAATGTGAGCAAGATTCTTGGGGTAGATTGAGATGTAGGAAAGTAGTTGTATTAAAATATTTAGTAACAACTGCTGTTTTAGATCACCACAAGAGGTAACTGTTCCAGTTGCTTATATTTAAAATTATATCCACAAATACTGTAACACAAGGAACACCAGCTCCACAAGCCCATAATTTCTTTCAGAGATCTTTGGCACATGTGGAATGTTGGACCAACTCAGTTCCTGTTTAAGGAAAGCATTTAACAAAGAAAGTTGAAAATGGACTTCCTGGAGTTTTACAAATGAATTTTGATATGTTGTCTGAGAGATTTGTAACTGGTTTGTGGGCCAGAACATCTTTTGAGGCGCGAATGAGAAATGATGTATTGAACTCTATTCACAAAACACATTTGTGGAATATATGATAGTGCCATCAGAGAAAAAGCAATACTAAATTATATTATTGGGCTGTATACAAGTAGTTCAGACTTTTATCATCCTCACCATATTGAGTTTCAAGGGTGAATAATCATAACCATGAAAGGAGAACTAGAGAACTGAAATATAAATGCATGGTAAGAGTACTGTCCATGATTCATCCTTCAACAATAACAAAAAGTTGAAGGATAATGTAATTTATGGGGGGAAATGAAATCCATCCTGGTTATGACATTAAAAGGAGCAAAATCTGATATCTTTAGGAAAAGTCATTCAAGAAGCTGTCAAGCATAGGTGTTCAAGAAGCACCTGTCTTCTAGGAATAATAAGAATAGCCTTGGGTGGGCCGGGTGGCTCAGTTGGTTAGAGTGTGAGCTCTGAGCAACAGGGTTGCCGGTTCCAATTCCCACATGGGTCAGTGAGCTGCACCCAAGCTGAGCTGGGGAGAGCATGTGCTCTTACTCTTAACAACAAGGTTGCTGGTTCGACTCCCATATGGGATGGTGGGCTACAGCCACCCCCCCCTCCCACAACTAAGATTGAACACCACCCCTTGAGCTTAGCAGCAGTGAGCTGTTGATGGGGGCCTCATGGCTCTGTGTGCAACAAGGTTACCAGTTCAACTCCTGCATGGGATGGTGGGTTACAGCCCCCCACCCCCTCCGCAACTAGATTAAAAGCAGCGACTGGACTTGGAGCTGAGCTTGCGTCCTCCACAACTAAGATTAAAGGACAACACCTTGACTTGGAGCTGATGGGTCCTGGAATAACACAATGTTTCTCTGCCCCAATTTCCCAACACTGTTCCCTTCCCCAATTCCTCAATAAAATCTTTTTTTAAAAAAGAATAGGCTTTATCTAAAGCTTTTTCATTTAAAAAGCACTTTCACATATAGTCTCTTACTGAGTTTTTGTAACCACTGTGTGCTGTAGACCAAGTTTTACTGGTTCCATGATGTACACGAGGACCAAGGAGGTCAAATGACTGGACTAAGCTCACTGAGAGCAGATGGGGCTAGATGCAGGTCTCACCTCTCAACCCATTGTTTTCTTCTTTCCTTTTATTATCTTTTCTTTATTTTTAACAACCATTACAAGGATGACACTCTAGAGATCTATTTATTTTGCTGATATTGGAAATAAGGGAAAGGCACTTTTTTGTGCCTGAAATTTTTGATAGTGGTGGTAGGATATGACATTAAGCTAAGGATGCATAATATCTCAGTGCATTAAAGGAAACACAATTCACCATGCATCTCAGAGTTTTGTTTTGTTTTTAAGTTTAAAATGAGATGGTAGGTATAAAGAACTTAGAAACTGTGCCAAGAATTATGAAGATACAAAGGATAATGATTCTATCAGTTAGAATCATAGTTGAAAGCAACAGAATTATTGGCTCATGTAACTAAACATTCCAGGATAGGATGTGTTTCAGATAGGATGTTTTCAGCTGCAAGTAACACAAAACTACTCAAACTGGCTAAAACAAGATAATTTATTACTTTACATACAGAGTTAGGGCTCCCGAGTTGGTTAATAGAGCAGCTCACCAATGTCAAGGTCCTAGGTTTATTCCATCTCTTTGCTTTACCTCTCTCTTGGCATTGGTCTCTTTCTCAACTGGTAAATAAGATGGTGTTGGAAGTTGCTAAACTATGTATGTATAAGGCAACATCCAGGTGAAGAAATGGGATTGACTTTTACTGTGTTTGTTTCTTAGTAAAAATAAATATTTTCCAGAGCTTCCTGGACATCTTCCTCCCATTTCTTGTTGGCTAGGATTGGGCCACATGCCTATTCCTAAATCACCACCTAGACTAGTTTAAGTCTTATGCCTAGAACAGGGGATATGAATCATTTTCCTCCAAAACACATATGATTTATGGATGATATCTGAAGGTTATATTAGCAGGGGGAAAGGGTAGACTACTTCCAGTGTCCACTAGTGACTGTCTTTACGTAAGACTGGATCCAGAGGCTCTGGCCTTCTCCAAGTGTCAGCTTTTTCTCCAGCTCACTGCTCTAATGTTGCAGTGATGGCTGCAGTAGTTTTAGACTGATGAGAGAGAGAGAGAGAAAGGGAGAGAGGGAGAGGAAAAGAGAATATTCTTTCCTCAGAAATCCCAACAAATTCTTTCTTGAATCTTTGGCTTAAATTGGATTGTGAACTAGTCATTAACTGATTTAAACTTAATCATGATTCATTCCCCTTGGAACTTATGATGATGGGGTCACTCCCATCCAAGCTACTATATGGCTTAAAATGGAGAAAGAGACATTTCCAAAGGAAAATCAGGGGGCCTATATGGCTTAAAATGGGGAAAGAGACATTTCCAAAAGAAAATCAGGGGGAAGGGGAATGAATACTGTAGATATTGATGTCTAACACAATAACAATTCAAGGCCCTCTATGATCTAGCCTCAAAGGGCACTAGCTTTCTCCTTTCATTAATCCATCTCTCCTACAGATAGGCACAGTGATAGGTACGTATTAAGACAATAAGGTAAACCTTTACTACTAAAAGTTTACAAGGCAGTATATGGTTAAGTCCCACAAGGGATATATGAAATTTAATTGGTATGTGGAAGGTGAAGAAATAGCCCGTGGTGACAATAATAGAAAATGTAGTTTAGGTAGACTTTATTGGTTGGGGAAGGTTTTGACAGACATAGACTGGGTTTAGAAGTTGTGTTTAAGCTATGGCCATTTGTAGATACGTAAAGATAGGAAAAATACATAGTATAAAACTGATAAAGACATGAGATTTTAAAACTAAGCTGCCCAGTATGGTTGCTGCTAGTCAAATATGGATAATGAGTATACTTTAAATGTGGTGAGTCCAAATTGAGATAAGATATTAGGGTAAATATACACTAGATCTTAATAAAAATGTAAATTATCTCAATAATTTGTATATTGATTATATGTTGAAATGGCATATTATGGATATATGGGGTTATATAATTGAGTAAGTTAAATTAATTTCATCTATTTACTTTTGTTAATGTGATTATTAAAACATTTAAAATTATGTGGCTCCAATTACATTTTTATTGGGCAGTGCTGCTCTAGAAAATGGAATAGTCATGAATACTCTTTCTGTCTTATAAAAATTGACAGTGATGGTGGTAAAGCACCAAATATATAGATACTCCAGATATTAAGGATTGCATTTTACAATGAAAAACATCAGAAAGGTTATATCTTATGGATGAATCATTTTCCTTATATGATACCTTGCCTTCAGTTTACTTTTTTAGTAGCTTAGTTTGTTCACCAGAGAGTATAAAAAGCAATGTTAAATACTACATTTTACTGCCTTTTGTCTAGTATATTTGTACTCCGAAAGCAAATATTTCTTAAAGGAACACTGATAATGTGGCTGCTTCATTGTTTCTTTTCTCATTTTTTAAAAAAATCTTTTTTTGTTGTTTTTGTTTTGGGCAGTCAATTCTTTATTACTTTAGAACAAATTCTAGCTGCTGGTTGAATTTGCACAATATAACATTAAACATTTATTAGCTGTGTTAACTGGATAAAATCATGATTTTTTTCATCTATAACATGAAGATAATAAAACCAATTACACAGGTATGTTGTATTAAATGAGGTACGTGAACGTGTCCTGTAAATGCTGTTTGGATATAAACTGAGCAGGGCACATTGTAGGAAGGAGATGACTTAGATCTCATCTCTCTCTAAGTGAGAGTGACAAGTATGTGTTACACCAGTTGGACTTCAAGGCAAGGTGACTCAGACGCTCGAATGAGGTATTAGATTTAAACGATGTGAGAAAAGTGGAAAGAATGATTAATTCCACCTGGGCAGTCGTATTTGGGCAGAGTCTCAACAGACAAAGTCATACGAGTGGAGTGGACAGACAGGCATTTTAGGTTTTGGAGTATGAATGAAGGTAGGAAAGTTTACAATATATATTTGAGGTTCCTTTGGTTTAGATAGTCATTGATTGTAACATATTACAGCTGGCTCATGTTGCCTCACTGTACCTTAGTGGAGCATCTGCCAGCTGGGGAGTTCTTTGCATAGAGGGACTGACTGGTCATATTCCTCATTGTACATCCAGCATGTAGCACAGGACCTGACAAAAAGCAGGTGTCCAATAGGTAATTGGTGAGTGGATGAATGGGCATGAACTTTGCAATGTTTAGAAACTGGTGTATCACTTCCTTATTTTTCGGTTGAAAATGCGGTACGGAGGATGTGTTTGCATTGCTAGACCTTTATTACACACTTACAGATATGTTTGCTGATAGTTGTGCATTGAGGTCTTGTGAGGTTTTTGGTCTCCTCTGCAGAACTGATCTGAAGTCATGGAGCTTTAGTTACCTGCTGCTGCAGAAGGCTCTTTCTCTACTTCCCAGTGACCATGACGTTCCTGCCAGTTTGTTTTTCCTTTTTCTTTTTTAAAGATTTTATTGAAGAATTGGGGAAGGGGAACATTGTGTTATTCCAGGACCCATCAGCTCCAAGTCAAGTTGTCCTTCAATCTTAGTTGTGGAGGGTGCAGCTCAGCTCCAAGTCCAGTTGCTGCTTTTAATCTAGTTGTGGAGGGGGCGCAGCCCACCATCCCATGTGGGAGTCGAACCAGCAACCTTGTTGTTAAGAGCATGCTCTCTAACCAACTGAGCCACCTGGCCAGCCTGACATTCCTGCAGGTTTTCAGCACAACTTCCTGTGGAGCTCCATTCTGTGAAAAATACAGCTGGCTCTACTCCTTCTCCCAGGAAAAAAAATGATGCCTTGCCCGCCAACTTTTGGCTACCTGGAATGTAACATTATTTTGCAAGGGAAGAAGCACAATGGGAAAGGGTTATATCTGTAGGGAAATCTAATTGCTCTGCAGTGAAGCATGTGAAAAATTGACAGAAAGGAAGTGGCTTAATAGTTAGAATTTCACTTCGTGTGGGATTTCCTTTTTGGGGTTTGCCCCCCTGCTCTGTTATATCATATATATATATGTTTTAAAGTTTAAAAATTCTTAATTTTTTCTCCCTGGTACCACTTCCACAATTTACAGGGCAATATACCTGATGTAATGAAAAGAAAAAGAAAAAGAGCTACAACTGATGAAAGACCTCAGGAATGTATATCTAGTTGACGCTACATTGCATTAATCAATAGCTGTACTTTTTGCAAACTGTGATTGTGACCGTCCTGAACAAGAAGGGTTTTTCCTGTTTAAGCTGCAGTAACTTTTCTGACTGGAACATCGTTCCTTCTGTGGCAGATTTTTACAGTTCCTCTAATGCGTCTGGAACAACTATTTCAAAGTAACCTGCAGCTTTCCTGACAACTCCCTGCTCTCCTGATAAGAACCATAGCCCTCTTCTGCATTTTTAGGACCTTCTGCTACCATAGCCACCACTTCTACCACCATCCATAACCACCACCATAGGGACTGTCTGAGCTTCTTCCACCAAAACTGTCCCCCTTCGTGGGTCCATAATTTGCTATTGTCCACTGTAATTTCCAAAATCATTATAGTTCCCACCATCACCATAGTTACCATAAAACTTTTCCTCTTCACTGTAACCATCATATCCCCCATGTTGGTTTCCATATCCTGGTCCACCACCACCACCACCACTACCATAGCCTCCTCTACTGCTATAACCAGGACCGCCACCATAGTTGCCACCATCACCTCCTGTGTAACTACCTCTGCTGCCACATCCACCACCACAGCCTCTTCCACCAGAGTTTCCACCACCTCCAAAGTTTCCTCCTTTAAGCGACCATAAAGTTGCCAGATCTGGGCCGGCCGAGTGGCGTGATGGTTAAGAACTGGCTTGGGACGCCAGAGGGCTCCGGTTCGGATCCCACATATGAGGGCCAGTGACACTGCCCTCTACAGCTAAGATGCTGAACAACAGCTCAACCTGGAGCTGGGCTGCCTTGAGTCTCTGGCGACAGTGTAGGCTGCAGTCCCTGTGGCAGTGGGTTGCCATGGGCTGCCGTGTGTGGCCAGCAGCCAGCATGAGCGGCCAGCAGCCGCAGTGAGCGGCCGTCCAGAAGCCAGAGACTGATGTGCCTCGCCCGGGAAGAGCGCAATGATGGTGCCAACTTGGGCCAGTGAAGCAACGTCCTCCACAACTAGACTGAAGAACAAAACAACAGCAACTTGTCTGTTGCCCTTCCCCCAATTCCCCAGCACTGTTCCCATCCCCCCAATTCCCCAATAAAAATCTTAAAAAAAAAAAAAAAGTTGCCAGATCCACTTTCATGACCTGTTTGCGATCCAGCAGACTGCATTTCTTGTTTAGAAAGGGCCTTTCTCACTTCACAGTTATGCCCATTAATAGTGTGGTATTTCTGAAGAACTATTTTATCAACTGTATCATGAACATCAAAAGTTACAAAAGCAAATCCTCTTTTTTTTCCCCACTCTGCCTGTCTTCCATAACTTCTATGGTTTCAATTGGGCCACACTTTTCAAAGTAGTCTCTCAAATTATATTGTTCTGTACCTTTGATACCACCAACAAAAATTTTTGCCACTGTCAGATGGGCACCAGGCTTTACAGGATCCTCTATAGAAACAGCTCTCTTTGGTTCCACTACACGCCCATGAAGCTTGTGTGGTGGAGCACACATCCACCTTGCTGCATTCGCCTCTTCAACACAAGAGTAAGTCGCAAAACAAAGGCCCTTGGAACATTTTATTTGGGGGTTTCTCATCACTACACAATCCGTGAGTGTGACCCATTTCTCAAAATGTTCTCTTAAACTATCATCTGCAGTTTCAAAGCTCAGACCACCAATAAACAGTTTTGTCAACTGTTCTGGTTCCTCTGGATCATGGCCCTCCATTTTGAGAACCGATTTGCCTCTTCCAACTCGAGTTCAATATGGCTGTCATCGTTATGTTTTATTTCCTGTCTACCTAGTAAATTGCTTTTATATTAGTGGTGTTTGAGACCCACTATGAATACCATTAATAGATGCACTGGAAAAAGAACAAGGAGAAAACTATGTTTATTTGTTTATTCATTTCCCATCATTTTGAGAAAGAAAGTATGAAAAGCTGTTCTATGCATACTTCCATCACCCTCTACCCATTGTTAATGATTTTTGTTAGTGGACTAATTATACCATTGATTTCACAATTAAAATAAGAAATAGGAACCATTCTTGGCTTAAATGACTTTTTTTCTGTGAATAATACAATTTTTACACTAGAGAATATTTGCAAAAACTTACTAATTACAAGGCTAAAAACATTATGTCCTTCCTAAGAGCACAAGGAGTTAAATTTAAAGGCCAACAGTTAGCACAGTTCATCACAGACCTGGATGAAAAGAGGCAAGGGCTGGGGCAGTAGTGTTTTTGTGTAGGCATCTATTCTTTCATACCCTTCCCTGAAGATCTCTTCCTCATCCTCATCATTAGCTTCTTTCATATATTATACTTCTGAGATTTGGTCAGAGCTTTGCTGACCATGCTGGACCTTTAAAATTGTATAGCAGAGAGAGCTGTTCCAATTCAGATACATTTTGATGTGGCTTAAAAAGCCATTTACTACGTAGTAATTGCATTGTTTCTGAGATTCATGAGGCGTATGGATGTGTTAAGGCTCAAGGTTCCAGTGGGAATTATGAATGCTGTGAAACTTAGAAAAACAGGGAGAGGGTTGAAGCGAGGCTCTGGAATGGTGGAAGGGCTAACAATATCTGTGGCAAAATTACTTAATAAAAAAGTTAAGAATTTTTTTATTTGGCTATTTTGGTATAAAACAGCTGTAAAGAAATGTTCTTCTTTGGTTTGATACATTAAGGGTACTCAATACATGCTTGTTGAACCTTATTTATTTATTTATTTATTTATTAAGATTTTATTGGGGAATTGTGGGAGGGAAAAGTGTTGGGGAATCGAGGAGTGGGAACAGACAAGTTGCTGTCCTTTTGTTCTTCAGTCTAGTTGTGGAGGATGTTGCTTCACTGGTCCATGTTGGTATTTTGATCATTGTGCTCTTCCCGGGTGAGGCAGATTGGTTGCCAGCCATTGGACGGCTGCTCATAGAGGCTCATGGCAGCTCACGCTGGCTGCCAGCCACTCACGGTAGCTCACGGCAGCCCACTGCAGCTTCACTGCAGCCTACGCCATTGCTGGTGACTCACGGCAGCCCAGCCCCAGGTTGAGCCGCTGTTCAGCATCTCAGCTGTAGAGGGCAGCGCCACTGGCCCTCACATGTGGGATCCGAACTGGGGCCCTCTGGCGTCCCAAGACAGCTCCTAGCCAACGCGCCACTTGGCCGGCCCTCTTTTTTTTTTTTTAAAGGTTTTATTGGGGAATTGGGGGAGGGGAACAGACAAGTTGCTGTCCTTTTGTTCTTGTGTCTGGTTGTGGAGGACCTTGCTTCACTGGCCCATGTTGGTATTATCATTGCGCTCTTCCCGGGTGAGGCAGTCACTCACCAGCCATTGGACGGCTGCTCACAGCAGCTCAGGAAAGCGCACGCTGGCTGCTGGCCAGCCCCACTGCAGTCTACACCGTTGCCGGCAACTCAAGGCAGCCCAGCTCCAGGTTGAGCTGTTGTTCACTATCTTAGCTGTAGAGGGCAGTGTCACTGGCCCTCATGTGGGATCCAAACCAGAGCCCTGCTGCTCAGAGCTGGCGTCCCAAGCCAACTCCTAGCCAACACGCCACTTGGCTGGCCCTGTTGAACCTTATTTTTAAACCAATGACATGTTTTCAACCCTCCATCTCCTCTTGTATAATTTTGTATTTGGGCCACACAAATTACCCAAATTATGGTTACAAACTTAAAAATAGCATGGCAGATTTTAGTAAAATGAATCATATTTTTTGGATGAGAATGAGGTCAAATAAAGACTTGGTAAACATAAGTCCCTTTAAAATCTCCACACAACTTTCCACTATTCCAATTTTTTATTGTGTCTCTATCATCATGTGAATTTGACTAAGTTACATTAAGCTCTCCAGACCTCATTTCCCTCTTTTTTAAAATTAAGGGGTTGCATTAATTAGTCTTTAAGGTCCATTTTAGACATGCTGTAGACATTTTAATTTTGGCAGCTCATTTACTAATTAAGTTACTTTTCTAAAGCACTGTAATTCAAGATAAATAGAATTTTCCTCATAAAAAAAATTTTTTTTAAATCTGTTTTCAGAAATAACCTTAGCTATCTTTTCATTATGGTGTACGTATCATGACTTTACCTTTGGGAACACAACCTGTGATTTCAGCATTGTAAATGGAAGTAACAAGTTTAAACCACTTTGAAGGTGGTGAGACCTAAACTCGAATTCTAGCTCTGATAAGTATTGGCTTAGTAACCTTAGGAGAATTACTCACTCTCACTAAGCCTCAATTTCCTCATTGTAATATGAAGATAGTAATGTATTTATAAAGTTATTGTGAGAATTACATAAGATAATGGAGGTAAATTGCTTAGCATGGAGTCTGGTTTATAGCAAACAATACATATTACCTAATGTTATTGATATCATAAATTAAGGATTCTTTCACTCAAATATTTATTAAGTAAACTAATAACTAGAATGTCTTCCCGATGTAAACTAACCAAAAATATTTTTTTCTCATTGCAGATCTTATATTGCACTTTAAATACACCTAAAGTTGACATGGAAAAACTCTTAGGAGCACAAATAGGTCTTGAAGATTTCATATTTGCCCATGTGAAAGGGATAAAAAAAGAAGTGACTGTTTATAAATCTGAGGATTCACTTGGTCTGACTATTACAGATAATGGTGTTGGCTATATTTTTATAAAGGTAAGTCTTAAAAAATAACTCTGTGACCTAACTGAGGGTAACACTTAATAAAATTTGCCAGGTCAAAGAAAGTTGGAAATGATCTTCAGAGTGAGAGCCAGCTCAGCAGGGGTGGATAGGTTGGTAATGTTTCATCTAAAAAATGTTCCAAAAACATCATTTTTTTGTTTACTCTTTCCTTGAGTTTATTCTATTCAGTTTGAACTTCTGCTAGAATTTAGAACTTTCTGAGAACTTGACCCTGGTCCCTATTCATTATCCCTATGAGTTCCTGGTGATCTGTAGCTCATTAACATTTGATGACTTCCATGCGGATTTCCATTGCTTTAGTGTTATTTCCAAGTACACATGTTTTTTGGCCACCTTATTTACATCTTTAAAAATGCTCTTCAAAATTTTATGAGCTGTGTAATTCCTTTATCTAAATACAAAGAGAGCAATGTAGAGCTGCAAAGGCAATGTAGAGCTGAGATGGAAGTTTGAAATCAGGTATGAAAAACTGTAAGAACTGAGGAGTGGTAAAAAGAAAAGTAGACTCATCTCTTAAAAATAACAGTTCTATTATTGTAATAAGCAGTTGTAATAACACTGACATATTGAATGCCTATCATGTACTGGGTGCTTTGCATACATTTTCTCATTTAATCTTCACTACAATTCTATTTGTCGGATAGTAAGATTTTTCTTTTTACTTACTTTTTTGTTGAAGGTAACAAAATTTTAATATATGGCTTAATGAATGTTTATATACTCACAACTGTGTAACCACCACCCAAATCAAGGAAGATTTCATTTCTGCCATCCAGAAGGTTCCTTGTGTATCTTTCCAGTCAGTACTCTTCCCCACAAAGGTAGCCACTATTCTGACTCAAGCACTATAGTTTTGCTTGTTCTTGAACTTCATGTAAGTGGAATCATTTATTATGCACTCTCCTGTTTCTGGCTTTTTTTGTTTAATATAATGTCTGAGATTCATCCATGGGTAAACACCATTATTAACCTCTATTTTACAGATGTAGACAACAGAATCAGGAAGTTTAAGTAGCTTGCTCAAAGATTTGCAGCTAGACAAATTCAGGATTTGAATCTAAGAGATCTGACTCCAGAGGTGGCAGTCCTACCCACTGAGCTAAGAATAGCGATAAACTTCATGCAATGGAACATGTTTTCATGCCTTTATTTTGTCAAAATCTTTGATTTGCTGAGGCATTGTCATCATTAAAAAATAGTCTTAGGGAAGTTATCTTCTTAACTGTAAATAGTACCTTATTTAACTTCCCACTTGATTGAATGGCTATTTTTAGCCTTGCAGGAGATATGACTGTGCTGAAGGTTGAGTGGGTGACCAAATGGAAAATCTGTGAGTTGGGAAAGTCATGTGGGATTATCTGGGGGAAGCTCAGGACATGAGGCACATGCAGCAATGCCTTTCTAATGTCAGCAGGGAAGGGCTTGGAAGTTTTGCAAATCTGCATGGATATTTTAGATCTTAGCCTCTGATGTTCAGAGCTTGTGTTTCTTTCTTTCTTTCTTTTTTTAATGCCTTGTCAAATATGTGCCTGTCTAAGAGCACTAGTCACTAGCTCTGTGGAGACAGAGAACATGGTGGCAAAGAGAAGTGGTGTATAATCCATACTGCCAACATATAGTTCAATTTAGAAGAGAAATGAATTTCATATTGTGTATATAGTTGATAGGATTTTTAAACAGTTGAGAAGGAGATAGTTTCAAACTTACTGAATGATTGTAATAATAACACGAAGAATTCCCATAAAACCCTTTACTCAGGTCTCCAATTTTTACTACATGCCACATTTGCTTTATTGTTCTCTCTCTCACACACATATTGTGTATATATACACACACGCATGCACACACACACACATACATATACGCAAATTTCCCTGAATCATTTGAAAAAGTGGATTTCATACGAGGTGTGACAATTAAGTTCACGAACTTGTTGCAACGCTGTTGCTAACCTTTTTTGATATCAGAGAGATTATTCATTATGAATTTGTAATAACTTGACAAACAGTTAACCAAGTTTACTATTTGGAAGTGTTGAAAAGGCTGCTTGAAAAACTTAGATGACCTGAACTTTTCGCCAATAATTCATGGCTCTTGCCATGGTGCACAACAATGCACCAGCTCACATGGCGCTGTCTGTGAGGGAGTTTTTAGCTAGTAAACAAATAACTACTGGAACACCCTCCCTCCTCACCTGATCTGGCCCCCAATGACTTCCTTCTTTACCTGAAGATAAAGGAAATATTGAAAGAAAGACATTTTGTTGGCATTCAGGACATCAAGGGTAATATAATCACAGCTCTGATGGACATTCCAGAAAAAGAATTTCAGAATTGCTTTGGGGCCGGCCGAGTGGCGCGATGGTTAAGAACTCGCTTGGGATGCCAGAGGGCCCTGGTTTGGATCCCACATATGAGGGCCAGTGACACTGCCCTCCACAGCTAAGATGCTGAACAACAGCTCAACCTGGAGCTGGGCTGCCCTGAGTCGCCGGCGACGGCATAGGCTGCAGTCCCTGTGGCAGTGGATTGCCATGGGCTACCGTGTGTGGCCAGCAGCCAGCGTGAGCGGCCAGCAGCCGCAGTGAGCGGCCGTCCAGAAGCCGGCGACTGATATGCCTCGCCAGAGAAGAGTGCAATGATGGTGCCAACTTGGGCCAGTGAAGCAACACCCTCCACAACTAGATTGAAGAACAAAACGACAGCAACTTGTCTGTTCCCCTTCCCCCATTCCCCAGCGCTGTTCCCATCCCCCAATTCCCCAATAAAAATCTTTAAAAAAAAAAAAAGAATTGCTTTGAAGGGTGGAGTGGGCACTGGCATCGATGCATAGCTTCCCAAGGGGAGTACTTCAAAGGTGACTGTAGTGATATTCAGCAATGAGGTATGTAGCACTTTTTCTAGGATGAGTTTGTGAACTTAATTGTCAGACCTCATATATTTTTATCCCTTAATACTTCAGAATGTAATTACTTCGAACAAAGATATGCTCTTATATATAACTACAGTACAACTATGCCATTCAGGAAATCTATCAGTGATATCATGCTTTTAAACTAATCTAATGTGTCATATTATCAGTTGTCCTAATAATGTCCTCTATAGCACTTTTTTCCTGGTATAGGTCCAATATAAGATCATGTATTGCATTTAGTTGTTATGTCTTTTTAGTTGGCTTTGTTCTAGCAAAGTTCCTCAGCCTTTTACAGAATATCTCTCAAATTGGCTTTTTCTGATTTTTCCTCATGTTGAAAAACAGGTTATACATTTTTGGCAGGAAAACTAGATAAGTGATGTGTCCTTCTCAGTGCACTACATCACAAGGTGCATTTTGTTGCTTTGCCTCATTATTTATGACATTAATTTTTGTTACTTGTCTAAGGTAGTGTCTGTCAGTCTTATTCAATGCAAAGTTATATTTTCCTTTGTAACAATTTGTGGGGAGATATTTTAAGATTATGAAAATATCCTGTTCTCTTATCCCCCACAGATTTTGCATCTATTGATAAGTATTGTGTGAAACAGTCATTAGTATAATGGTTGTAAAGTTGCAATTTTTCTAATTCCATGATTCCTTATATAAGTTTTTAAAAACATTCTATTATAAAAAAGCACTCCACTTATGAGATGTGATCTCAAAATACAGTGAATGTTTAAATAAAAATTTATTACTGTGAAAGACACATTGCCATTAATTCCCCTCAAAATAGTCCCCCTCTCTTCGAACACACTTATCCCATCATTCTTGCCACTTTCTGAAGCAGTTCTGGAAGTCCTCTTTCCCGAGTATGTTTAGTTGCACTGTCGTGGCTGCCTTAATGAACTGATTTGATTCAAAACATTTAGCTTTCATGGTCATTTTGACTTTGGGGAAGAGACAGAAGTTGAACAGTGCCAGATCCAGTGAATAAGGTGGAGGAGGACACACTGTAATGTTTTTATTTGACAGAAATTGCCATATACCAGAAGCAATGTGTGACATGGAGCCTTTCCGTTGTGATCAACAAATATGGTGACTGCTGCTGCCTGCCAAGGGCCAGCCAACGGAAAGACAGGGATCTTCAAAACAGGAAACGGCATGTCGAACCTCAGTAACAGTGTGTGACAAGTTTCAACTTGTTCAGTGCAGTCAGTCGGGTGTGAGCTACGGTTGAGAGAAGGTGTGTTTTAAAGTGTGCCACAGGGCTGTTGGAGTGGCACGTTGGTTAAGAGTTGGCTTGGGACGCCAGTTCTGAGCAGCAGGGCCCCAGTTCAGATCCCACATGAGGGCCAGTGATGCTGCACCCTCTACAACTAAGATGGTGAACAACAGCTCGACCTGGAGCTGGGCTGCCGTGAGTTGCCAGCGACATTGTAGGCTGCAGTGGGGCTGGCCGGCAGCCAGAGTGAGCAGCCGGCAGCTGGCGTGAGCTGTCGTGAGTTGCCGTGAGTGGCTGTCCGATGGCGGGAGACCGATCTGCCTCACCCGGGAAGAGTGCAATGATAATACCAACATGGGTCAGTGAAGTGACGTCCATCACAACTAGACTGAAGAACAAAAGGACAGCAACTTGTCTGTTCCCCTTCCCCAATTCCCCAATGCTGTTCCCCTCCCCCAACCCCCCAATAAAAT
>NW_017731434.1:3720349-3785552 GCF_001890085.2 Hipposideros armiger
GACCTAGAGGATTCTCCTTGGCTTCCCCATTAAAATATTTACTTTTCAAAATCATTGAAATGTTTATTCATTTGCTCAGTCCTACAATATACACACCCAACTCTGTCTTTAACACTAACCATACCCCCTCCCTTAACCCTATTAAGAACCCTGTCCCTATTGCTAATCCCATTTTTGTCTTTATATATATATATATATATATATATATATATATATATATATATATATAGTCAAAGTATTCTATTCAAAAATTACTTGGAATAGATTTTCTCCTGGCCTCCCCCCCATGATTGTTATTCATATTGAATCTAATTGTGTCTCTGAGTTGAGTTTTCCCCTTCATTCTTGTTGTGTTTTTTCCCCCTGAATATGTAAAATGTTAACATGACTAAAAAGTCAAAACTATATTAAAAGATATCTTCAGAGATGTGTCACTCCCTCCGCTATCCCTTCTGTTCCATTACTCATTTCCCCCACTCCTTGGAAGTAATCAATTTCATTAATTTCTGGGTTACCATTCCAGTGTTTCTTTTGGCCAAGATAAACCAGAAAAAAAAGAACGTTCCAAGAGCTTAGCATTGTCCCTGCACAAGGATGGTATGCAATCTTCTCTGTATCATTTCAATTTTAGTGTATGTGTTGCTGAAGTGAGTACTTGATATGCTTTTAGTGGTGGCTAGAAGTCAGGGTAGGTTGAATAAGAGTAGGACAGTGGTAGGGATTCAGACAAGCATAAAGTAGGAGGGAGGATTCCATGGTTAGGAAGGTAATGCAGTGTGATGCATAGGAGCAGGGACCTTAACGTCAGACAGGTCTGCTTGTCTTGGTTCCAACCACGTATTTACTTGCTGTGTAATCTTGGATGAGTTGTGGCCTCTATATGCCTTCTCTCAAATGGGAATGTTAGTACCTGCTTTATAGGATTATTTGGGTATAAAATGATGACACATATGAAATGTTTTACAGTACTCATAATTGATAGCTAATACCTTAGTAATAGCAATAATCACAATCATCACATAACTAGGTGATGAGATAAATGTCAGAGAAATATTTGTTAGTATTTATTAGTACTGCATGTTTCTTTTTTTTTTAAGATTTTTTTTTATTGGGGAATTGGGGGATGGGAACAGTGCTGGGGAGTTGGCAGAAGGGGAACACACAAGTTGCTGTCCTTTTGTTCTTCAGACTAGTTGTGGAGGACATTGCTTCACTGGCCCAAATTGGCACCATCATTGCGCTCTTCCTGGGTGAGGCAGATCAGTCGCTGGCTTCTGGACAGCCGCTCACAGCAGCTGCTGGCCTCTCACGCTGGCTGCTGGCTACACACGGTAGCCCATAGCAACCTACTGCAGCAGGGGCTGCAGCCTACGCCGTCGCCGGAGACTCATGGCAGCCCAGCTCCAGGTTGAGCTGTTGTTCAGCATCTTAGCTGTAGAGGGCAGTGTCACTTGTCCTCACTGGCCCTCACATGTGGGATCTGAACCGGGGCCCTCTGGCGTCCCAAGCCAGCTCTTAACCAATGCGCCACTCGGCTGGCCCAGTACTGCGTGTTTCTTGCAGATGAAACTCTTCAGGTGAAAAAACAACAGACCTAAACATTTATGATTTCAGTATCCAAATATCAACATTTCCCAGGAAAAAGTATGTAAGTAACTCAATCAGAAAATTCAGAGTATATTTAAATAACAAAATCTATAAATTCCTATAATAGTTTAAGACTGGAGTTGACAAACATTTTCTGTAAAGGGCCGGATAGTAAATATTTTAGGCTTCCTTATAATTTAGGGTCATACAATCCCTGTTGCAACTGCTTAACTCAGCCATTGGAGCACAGAAAATTATATACAATACTTAAATGATGAGCATAGATATCCTCCAGTGAAACCTTATTTATTATGTATAAACCTTATTTATATGTAATTTGAATTTAGTATAATTTTTACATGTCACAATTATTATTTTCCCCCTAATCATTTAAGAGGGTAAAAATCACAACTCATGGGCTGTATGAAAACAAGTGGTTGTATGAGCCATTATTTGCTAATTCCTAGTTTAAGAGAAGAGACTTACACTTTGTTTCAAAATAAATATAAGGGCTTATACCATGTAATTAAAAAATGGGGCTAAATTGACTTAAAAAAACAAATTCATTTTGAATTAAATAACATAAATAACCACAATACTGTCATTCTCAGCATATCCTCTTGTAGGAATCTTTATGATTTGAGGTACTTTTACTTTAGTAGAACTAAGTTATTCACATCGTACTGTGATCTTCATTCTGAGAAACATGGTAGTTATATATTTCTAGCATTGTGATTACTTAATTATCCAGAACTAATAATCAGCAAGGGTGGAAATGTTGAAGTTCAAAGGGGCAGAGGATTCTAGGATGGAAGCTGGGATCTGTGAGAAAGAGGCATGTAAAGCCAGAATTGAAGTGGTGATCTGAGAAAATAGATAAGTTTGAGATCTGGAAGCCATGCTATAGATGAACAGCTTTAGTAGAAGTAAGCAAAAGTAAAGTAGAAAGGTGGGTTGTCAAAAAAGAGATTTCAGAGTTCAAAGGTGATAGGTCATTTTTTTCCTCCAGTCTTATTGAGATATAATTGACATATAACATTGACATGTCATGTTTATTCAACTTAATTGACATGCAAGTTTAAGGTGTACAACTTGTTGATTTAATATACTTACATGCTGAAAAATGATTACCAAAGTGAGAGGTCATTTTGGACAGCGGTGCCCCGAAGCTCTGCTCTTTTCTTTCCTTTTTGTTTTTTTAACTAGCCATTTGTCTTGGGTGAGGTAGATCTATCTGATTCTGAGTGTTTTGTGGAAAGACATGAAGTTTCATAATTATACAACCTCTATTTGAAACCTAATTCTGTTATTGGTTGTGTTATCTTGGTTAAGTTATGTTTTACTGTGGCTTGGTTTCCTCATTCACTAATCGAATATTAAATATACCCTGCTTAGGCTTGTTATGAGGACTAAATGAAATAATTATTTACAATTGTCATATGAATGTCATTTTGTTATTATGAACAAGGTTTGCATGGTCCCCAGCATAGGGCATCAGCTCAAACAACCTTGAATCTAATGTTTAAGACTTTGAGTATGGTGGGATGCCACCCTACAGTTTTGCAGGTATCTGTGATGGGAAGGCAGAGTTCTGTAAAGATATGGGATGAAAAAATGGGAGATACTCTAATAATGGTGTGAAATGATTGGGAACCTCTAAGTTTAATAATGTTGTAAATTCTATCTTCCAAAAAACATTTAATGTCTTTTTTTCCTTTTTCATCATTAAGTTCCAAAGTCAGAGGAAAGAAAGTTCTAAGTGTTAAAGAGAATGATATTGACCCAGTAAATACAAGTAAAGAATTAAAGCCTCTCTTTCTTCCTAGTCTTTTGTGCCTGAGTAGCAATTTTTAGCAATATTATTAATCTCTATCAAGCTGTGGTATGAATATTAAATTTTAGAAATTTGCCTCAATTGCTAGCTCATTCTTTATTCTATCTACATAGGAAGCTAAGGCTCGGGTAACCCACAAAAATGTAATCAATGTCTGTCCCTTTGCTTTTATACCTGGTTCACCTTACGATGTTCTTCTCCAAACTTCTTATGTTGATTTTCCTGTCTCTTCATCCCAGATACTTACCTGCTGCCCCAATGAGTAGATACACTTTGACCTTTCTGTTCCCCACCTGGATTCTCACCTTGCTGTCCACTGACTTCTGGTAGCTGCCTGTTCTTCCTCTGTTTGGGCTCTCTTCTGGTGATCATAGGCCCAGGCGACCCCAGCTTTCTGTTATTCTCCCCTTTAATTTACTGGTAAGATTCATACCTGTCTCTAAAGTCTTTCATTTAATTAGTTTCATATAATGCTTATTTTAAATAAAATTATAACAATAAGTTGTAAACTAAAAATAATATGCACAACTGAAATTTGTATGGTGTAGTTGATCAAAGAAAAAATAGGTTCAGAATGTATCAAGAACTAGAATAAAAGCTAAGAAGAAAGTCAGAGATATAGATTTTCGGTTTTTTTTTTAAAGATTTTATTGGGGAATTGGGGGAGGGGAACAGTGTTGGGGAATTGGGGAAGGGGAACTGCCAAGTTGTTGTCCTTCAATCTTAGTTGTGGAGGGCACAGCAAGCTCAGCTCCAAGTCCAGCCGTGCTGCTCTGCCTCAGCCACCATCCCATGTGGGAGTCAAACCAGCAGCCTCATTGTTAAGAGCGCATGCTCTATCCACTGAACCATCCAGGCAGCAGCTCAGCTCAAGGTGCAGAATTCAGTCTTTAGTTGCGGGCGGGCAGAGTTCAGTCTTTAGTTGCCAGCAGGAGAAACCCACCATCTCGAACAAGCAACCTTGTTGTTAGGAGCATGTGCTCTCACCAGCTGAGTCATCCTGCTACCTGTTGACAGCTCAGTGGCAGCTCAGCTCATGCGCAGCTCACTGGCCCATGTGGGAATCGAACTGGCGACTGTGTTGCTTAGAGCTCAC
This sequence comes from Hipposideros armiger, assembly GCF_001890085.2. Lineage (NCBI taxonomy): Eukaryota > Metazoa > Chordata > Mammalia > Chiroptera > Hipposideridae > Hipposideros > Hipposideros armiger. The sequence goes on from NW_017731434.1 coordinate 3,724,867, forward strand.
ACTCTTGAGCAAGCTCTTAACCAACTGAGCCACTCAACTGTCCCAAGATTTTCACATTTTCTAAAGTCTTAAGAATGGTTAGGTGACAGAATATTACCTATATGTATATTTTGTTGTTTCTCTGGACTCTAGTATTCTGTGTAGTCTTGCTTATGTGTCCACGAATGGCGTGTTGTCACCCTTATATGTTCTCTAGCTTATAAGGCTTACATGGACTTATAATAAAACAATGCCAGTTAGACTATGAAATTTCTGGTTTCTTTGCTTTTACTGTTTGTAATGATACATAATAAGCTCTATTTGAGTTGGCATTATTGTGTCATTTGCATAAAGCATATTAATAGCTGCTATTACAATGAGCATAGCAGTATTCTTAAAATTTCAGGATAAAAAAGAAACCTGTTGTGAGTATTAGTTATAAAATTTAAAACTGCCCAACCTTCCCAGGTTAGTCTTTTACAGTTTTTTTTATAGCAATATTATGGAGATGCTGGGGTACACAAGATCAGTTTTTCTCTTAACTCATGGACACAGTGATCAATCAGCCTGCTGAGTCAGAAGATGCTATTCTTGTACCTGGCACGAGTGGGGAACACTTATGCTTTTATTACGTGATGGCAGCAGTCCCTGGTATTTCTGTCCTACCATGCCCGTAAAGGATTTGTGACACCTGGGGCAGATCATGGCCTTCATTTTGCCCCATTCCTTACCTCTGTGGAGGAACTTGTACATCCTTTGCAGGGTCGTTTCCTGTGCAGTTTTCTGGATTTCCTGTCCCTAAAAATCCATTCAAAAATTCTAAATGCTACCCTTGGGAATCTTAGGCTTCTTTTTGAGACTGTAATAAAGATGTATATGTATACAAGATAGATAGGCTTAAGAAAGACCAATTTGAGGTTTTCCTTGGGTCCTAAGTTCTCCTCACCTAAAATATATACATGAAAAATGATTGTATAAAGTCATTTTTACTGGCTCCTCAAATGGTAACTACACCTGTCTCCTATTAGGTATCAATTTTCTTAGCTTAGGTTGTACAAAGTCTTGAGTGCTCTGCTTTTGTTACTAAGGTTTAAAAAACGTGGCCAGTAGAAAAAGCTCAAACTCTACTCTTGTGTAATGGGCCTCACGTTGAAATGATTCAACAATCATTTATAGAGGGATTTTCTCTGTAGGCATTGTGCTAGGTACAGGGCATACAGTGGTGAATGAGACCAGCTCCATCCTCAAGGCTATTACAGTTCAGTAATGGAGACTGAGAGATAAATGAACAATTGCATTGTGGTGTGTTGAACTTGGCAAATTAATTGATATTTCTAAATCTCTATTTTCCTGACTTATGACATGAGACTCTCATTAAGGTTATTACAATTAAATGAGATAGTGAATGTAAAGTGCTTAGCTAAGAGCTCAGCATATTTAGCAAAAAGTACTGTAGAAGCATGAGAGAGTTACCTTACCTAATCTTGGGGGAGAGAGTTGGGGGAGATGTCAGGAAATGCTTCTCAGAGGAGGTGGTGACTGTGATGGAGCTGAATGCTGAAAGATAAGGAAGAAGAAGAATGGTTGGAGGTAAGATGGTTGTCTTTCATTGCTTGGTCTTCCATCTTTGAGCTTTAAAGTACATTGTTAATATGTCAATATATTGTATATGATGTCTCAAGAGCATGAAAAGTAATGTTACAAAGTTTTATTTTATATTAAGCATTATCCTTAACTTTCTTTCAGAAAATTAAAGATGGCAGCATAATTGACTCAGTTAAAACAATCTGTGTGGGGGATCATGTTGAATCCATAAATGGAGAAAATATTGTTGGGTGGCGTCACTTTGATGTTGCTAAGAAGTTCAGAGAATTAAAAAAAGAGGAACTCTTTACCCTGAAGTTAATAGAACCTAAGAAGGCATTTGGTAAGTTGGTTTTGTGTGTGTGTGTGTGTGAAGTGTTCCCTTCCCCGGTTTATCTTTCTAAGGGAAATGATGAGTACTGCAGTGTGGTGCAATATGTTTTAGTATATCAGTTAGGAACATAGGAAATAATAGACAGTACTACTTATAAGGAAAATAACTCTTGAAGGAGAAAAAAAAATTGCCTAGAAGGACATTTTCTAAAAAAGACATTTGGAGTTACAAAGTCTATCTAGTGACTTTGAATTTGATGTGGTTGTTCCAAACTCTAAGAACAGCACATTGTATTGTATTCATCTTGCTGAGCAGTGAGATTTTTATTGAGCTCTCTAAACTATAATAACTGTCGTTCATGGACCTCAACAGCAAAAACTTTAGTTACGCACAGAATTGGTATTTAAAATAGTTATCTAGTCTATTTTAAAGACTTCCTTCAATACTTTTCCCCCACTGGCATTTTGAATTGGCAGCATTGGATGGTATGAAATTACTTTGGTGTGACATCTGTACTTGCTTGGTTTTAGCCGTGGCAGCTGTGTTTCAACTCTCGCTCAAACCCCCAGGGCCATCTCATCTACAGGAAAACATGCCAGCTTCTCTCACTACTCAACACTATTTTAATAAGCCAGAAGATGGCCTAGTGTTCATCAGTGTTAAAATATCTCCAGAATCATTCTGGGCCTGCCCTTACTCATCCATGACCCCACCACTTTATGTTCTTTCCTTTGCTCACAGGAACATAAATGTTCCTTATAGTTTGTCTCTAATTGCTATTTTCTCAGGGCAGTTAATGACAACAATGGGGGAAGGTAGTGAGTCTGGGAGATTACAGTTCCCCTTCCTTTAACAAGTAAGTGACAGATCCTAGCCTTATGGAGTTGGAACATTTTTTCTGCTTCCAAGTGATCCTGTGCCATTTAATAGAAATACAGTGTAGGTTATATTACGTGTGGGAGACAGAGTTCCAAGAAGATGTATGAAAAGGATGCTTTATGCCAGTGCTGCTCCTGGAGGGACCATTCTAGGAATCACTGCTATAGATGCCGTGATGCTGCATGGTGTATTGCAGCACCTGAGCTCACTTTTCACAGAGGAAGGTGCGTCAGCACTCGGATTTGTATCCAGCAGCTCCTTTGGAAGTGGCTTTGTTTGGTAACCAACTTTCTAGGAATTATAGCATATAAGCGGATAGGATGTAGGCAGTGTGAGGGAAATATTCTTTTTTTTTAAAATTTTTTTAGCTGAGCCATCCTGCTACCTGTTGGCAGCTCAGCAGCTGCTCAGCTCGGGCTGGACTCGAACCGCTGTTGCTCAGAGCTCAAACTCTTGAGCGAGCTCTTAACCAACTGAGCCACTCGGCCAGCCCTAAGGGAAATATTCTTATTTGATCTAGACTCTTTGTAAATCAAAGTCATTCTCTTAGTACAACTTGAGGAATATAATTTTCTTTCTATGTTTATCTCTATCACATAATCTTGTTTTACAGAGTTAATCTTTTCCTACTTTTTCCTGTTGTAGAAAGTTGCCAGTACCCCTTAATGTGGCTGTTAGGTTGGATGTATTTAGCTATTAGTACTCCATGATTAGATTTTTTTTTTCCTTTAATATCTGACACACATGTGTAGGTGGTTGGTTTACTTCATTGCCTTATGTGCCTGTCTACTATTGAACCTGTGCTCTGTTGCCTCATATGAATTCCATGGACAGATTTAAGACGAACACCAGGTAGGATTTTCCCAGTAGGGGTATATTATTAGCATCCCAAATTCTGGTGGCGCTGTGGGTTAGGATACCTAGAGATTGATTTTGGTGCAATGACAGATTTTTATTTTCCAAGGTTCCTATGGCAGCTTAACCCAACTTAAGTCAGCTCTTCTATTTGCATTTTCCACTCTGTGGGCTGGTCCTTGCACCTGAGTCGCAGCCTGGGGACTTTTCTCTTAGAAATAGGCCTTTGGTCAAATATATGGTGATGGAAGGAGAACTGACTCTGGGTAGTGAACACACAATGTGATATATAGATGATGTATTACAGAATTGTACACCTGAAACCTATGTAACTTTACTAATGATTGTCACCCAATAAACTTTAATTAAAAAAGAAAACAGAAAGAAATAGGCCTTGCTGCCCTGCCCATTCATCAGTCCTTAATTTTGCTGGTTATCTTCTTGTTTCTGGGATAAAGACAAAACTCATTTGTTCTGCATCCTCTGGCTTCATCCCAGCTTAGCTCTTTGACAGGGAGGGAGTATACCTCAGGAGGTACTTGGGGAACCAGGCTTCCCCCAGTTTTCTAAGTCCCAATCTTATTTTTTTGCTCTGTTTTCTTCCTTCTAGCATTGTTTCTGAGACCTACCTGATTGTGTGTTTCTAGCACTGTCACTGATGCATTGATTTATATTTCATAGTCCTTCATGAGTATCTGACTCTCTGTCATCTTAGATTCCTACCAGGAGAAAGGGCCAGTCTAGGTGAGGTAGAATTGTCTCTTCTTTGATTCAGATAGGCCATCTTGGCTGACGCTAAGTCATTTCTGGGATTTTTACCAAAAGCTGTCAGAAGTGCCCACATACTTTAGTATTTTCCTACCAACTTCCTTAAAGATTTAATCAACAGAGGAATGAGGACAGTGTCGCAAAACACAGGAGGGAGTAGTGTGGTTGGCTGTTCTGCAATGGTGTAACAAAAATGATGTGTATAACTTCTCAGCCCCGATGCATAGGGGCATCCTTACTGTCTGTCCCGACTTCCATATTTTAGTTCCACCACTAGCCATATTGCACTCCTAGGGGCCATTATATGTGTCAAGATTTTTTGAGTGCAACTGAATAAGCACTATCAAATTTAAGGAAAAGGCATTTTTTTTAAAAAACTATCAGGTAGATCTCAGAAACAAAGACTGTTGAGCAAGCCTTGGGAAAGTCAGGAACCAAGATCTTCAGGGATGTGTGAAGGAGGAACCGTTATGGTACTGGCTTAATTGACTCCTTCCAATTTTTTCCTGCCTCCATGTCACTCCACTCAGGATTCAAATTCCTAGGAAAGAGCGGGGAACTGATTAGGTCCCATGCCCATCTTGATAATGGGGGAAGGCAAGTACATGATAAATAGGCCCACCAAAATCACACAGAACAGTGAAGGGCAGTTTCCTTTAGTGAAGGAAAAAGGCAGATGCCCATTTTACCACTTCTCTTAAGCTTGTTCACCTTGTTCTTCAGGCAGAGCAGTGTTAGTTTTCTCTTGACTTTGAATCTTACTTTAGCTGTGTATGATGCTGTCAGTCTGGTGTGTCAGAATGGATCTGGAAGGAGTAGAGCATTGGTAGTTGACTTTGGGTATCTGGTCTTAAGGATTTGATTTTTCTGCTAGGTGTTGGGTGCTGTAAAAGTGGCTGTTTGGCAATGGGCTATCTAGAAACCATGATAGCATCAAAGCTTTCTTTCAGGGGAAGAGTAAAGCCATAGTCTTTTACGTGTTGTCCACCAGATTTGGAAGGGGATACACTCCACAGAGATGGACTATACTTCTGGGAAGGTCCTTCACTTATGTATCCCACAAATAATTTGAGAATCTGCTGTGTTTCAGGTACTCTGCTAATTATAGCATACACTAAGAAACACTAAGTTATACCGCTGTCTTTTGAGGAGCTCACAAACTAGTAGGAGGCTGTGATGGACTTAATTGTGTCCTCCTAAAATCCATATGTTAAAGTCCTAATCTCCTGTACCTCAGTATGTGACTGTATTTGGAGATAGAGTCTTTAAAGATGTAATTAAGTTAAAATAAGGCCAGTGGGGTGGGCCCTGATCCAATGGCTGATGTACTTATAAGAAGAGGAAATGTGGACATGGGACATGCAGAGGGAGAAAGCCATATGAACATGAAGACAGCAATCTGCAAGCCAAGGAGAGAGACCTCAGAAGAAAGCAGCCCTGGTAAAACAGCTTGATCTCAGACTTCTAGCCTCCAGAACTATAAGAAAATAAGTTTCTGTTGTTTAGACAGGTATTGATTTGTTATGGCAGCCCTAGGAAAGTAAATATAAAGGCCAATAATACAAAAAAAAGAAAATACAGGGGTGACCAGTTATCTCAGTTGGTTAGAGTGTGGTGCTGATAACACCAAGGTTTCTGGTTCGATCCCCACATGGGCCACGGTGAGCTGTGCCCTACTTAAAAGAGTCAACTATGCCATTGTAGCATGAAAGCAATATGTAACCAATGACCATGGCTGTTCCCCAATAAAATAAAAAATAAATAAAGAATAAGACAAAAAAACAAAAACAAGAAAAAAAAATACAGTGCAAGTTCTTTGACTATGGCAGATCTTGGAACAATCTGGAAGGTACAGATTGGATATCTTAGTCCTCTGGCCTTGGGCAGATGGCAAGAACATGCTGATCATTTTTCATTCAACAGATGTTTGAGTAATTAGGATATGTTGGTCTTTGGTGCTAGTTGTTGGAATAATAGTCACTGTTTATTGAGAGCCTACTGTATGTATTCCATCACCACACTACATGCTTGGTATATCCATGAATAAGATCCAGTTTTTGCCTTCAAGAAGTTCATATCTAGTAGGAAGAGATGAATATGAAAAAATAATAAATTCAGTAAAGAGTGTTAGAGGTACTAACGTACTGGAGGTATAAAAGTGGGAGACATCAAGTCTACCCTAGGAAAACCTTCCTGGAGAAGGGATTTGAGCTGATCTTAAAAGAGGCTGGTTCAATGAACAAATCAGGGAAGGTTGTAGGGAGTAGGAACAGAATAAGCAAAGATGCAGAGGAATGGAGCAGTATCATATATCTGTGAATAGGACATATGTCAGTGTGATTGGAATAGAGGTTATCGTTGGTGTGGTAAGAAAGAGGACTTCCAGAACTGCTCCAGAAAGTGTCAAGAAATGAAGCTCAAGAGTCATTAGGGCCCAAATTATCAAGAGCCTTCTTATTGGAGCTAGAAAATGGGCAATAGAAGTCTGAAAGCATTTTGGCAGGGTAGCAATATGATGACACTTGGATTTTAGAAAGATATTTTGCAAGTTGTGTCAGATGGAGAGGGAGGTTATGAGATAGAGGTCAGGAAATCCATAAAGATTCTACTGTGTTTGTTGAGGAGAGAGATGAAATCCTGAATTAAGCAGTACCTGTAAGCATGGAGATAAGAAATGGTTCGGGGCAACAGACAGTGGTGTGCTGGAGCCATTTGTGCAAATCTTTCCCCAACTCCATGTTCAGTGACATCAAGTTAGTTGCTTGAAATTGACTGTGGTGTGGTATTTACCTCACAGAAATAGGCAAGTGGTGTAAGTCATGGCTTTTTTACCCTGGAGAACTCATTGGTAAGTCTTTACCTGCATACTACTAAATATCAAGAAGGTAGAATTGCCACCCCATCCAAAGGAAAAGACATTGCAAATGATGACCCACAGATTTGTGGCTTGCGTGAGGGATTGAGGGGTGCCATTTTTTGAGATGAGGAATACTAAAAAAAAAAAAAAAAGAAAAAAAAATTTGGGTGAGGAGATAGGGATGAGATTGGATTTACAGTACAATTTTGGACCTTAAGCGTTTGAAATCTGTGGGGCAATCTGTGGGAATGTGTAAGAAGTAGATGGGTGTTGAGAATTGAGCCATAGGGAATGGGATTTATGAGCACAGTCATGCACCACTTAATGACAGGGATACATTCTGAGAAATATGTCATTAGATGATTTCGTAGTTGTGCGAACATCAGAGTGCACTTATACAAAACTAGATGGTGTAGCCTACTACACACCTAGGCTTTATGGTATAGCCTATTGCTCTGTAAGGGAGGAAAATAATTTTTTGTCTACCTTTCTGGTTTCTTGGTTGAGACATCCCTGTAAGACAGATTCACAGGAGAAAAAAACAGAAGTTTATAGCATGTATACCTCCTGTATACAGAGGCCCAGGGAAACTGAGTAATTCACCAAAATGGCTGAAGCCACCACCTTAAATACCATCTTCAGCTCAATACAAAAGATGTTGTGGGTGGGGAGAGTCGGTTATGGGAGGTTACCAGAAAAAGCACAGTAACTTAGGGTAAGGTTGTTATGCAGATGTAAGTCTTCTGACTGTCTCCTGCATTTTATGAATTTCTAGAGATAAGGTCATCCCCCTCTTGTGGTACAGCTTGGAAGGCACCCTTCCAAATAAAGATTTGCCTTACAAAGGGTAACATCTACTTGATTTTCAGAACTCCCATGTCTGCTGTTTCTTAAAATTAACCAGCCTAAAATAATCCTTATGCCAAATAGACATATTTTAGGGTGACAAATTCTGTCCACCTATAGCTCCTAGGCTACAAACCTGTACACGATATTATTGTACTAAATACTGTAGGCAGCTGTAACACAATGGTAAGTACTTGTGTAATGTGTTGTGCTATGATGTTAGGATGGCTATAACATCACCAGGTAATAGAAAATTTTAAGTTCTATTATAATTTTATGGGTCTGCCATTATATATGCAGTCCATCATTGACCAAAATGTTATGTGGCACATGACAGTAATGTGAAGCCATGGAAGTAGATACAATTACTCAGAATAATAAAAGAAAGTGACCAAAAACAGAACTGTGGGGGTACCCCAGCATTTAAGGAGTAGAAAGAGAAGGAGCCAGCACAGTAAAGAACGGTCAGACATGGAGGAAGATAGTTTCCGGTGGTCCTTACCCAAGCACTCAAGAACAAGTCACTTGTCCCAAGAGCACACACTCTATTGCAGCTTTTCTTGTTGGCTGTTGGGGTCTGAGGGAGGAATAAAGGCCATTATAAAACTTACTCCCAGAATTCCCTGTGCTATTTTAAATCACTGTTTTTCAACCAGTGGGTCTCAACCAATGTATTTAGAACACAAAGTAGAATAAAATTGAAATTTCATAATGCTTTATGCCTAGTAAGGGCAATATTGTTTTGGTTACATTGTTTCCATGTATGTATATGTGTGTGTTTCAGTTATATGTAAATATTTGTATATATTTATGGGTCACCATATATTGTATATATTTCTTACTGTGTGTCACAGCAAAAAAAAAAAAAACCCCAAAAAACAAAAAACAACAACAACAAAAAACTAAACCATTTGAAAGTCACTGGTTTAAATGACTCCCCTGTTGAAAATTTGTAGTTTGATGGGAAATCTTTTCTAAACCTAACATGGTCTCTCCTGGTCAGCTGCTTTCCGATCCAAATTTTCCTTCTTCTAGCCATGAGTTGATGGCAGCTTTCCCAGTCCTTATCAAGTCTCGGCTGGAATGTCTCTAGTGGTATTTTCTTTTCTTTTCTTTCTTTCTTTCTTTTTTTTCTTTCTAGGTCATGGCTCACTTCCTTCCCTCTTTTGCCAATGAAAAGGAACGTGTCTCCACAATGAGCTCAACCCTGCTGAGTTTGCCCTGTAAACCTAGATTTTCCCAAGGCTGTGAAAATTTGCTCTTCCATTTATCTGGTTCTAGGGCCAGACTAGTTCAACTGGTTTGGTGTCCTATGAAGCCTTTTAATTGCAGAAAAAATAGCTTAAATATATGAGGCGACTTTGATTGACTTTTACTTAGAGGATTCTCTACTTGATTTATCCTGGAGAATTTCTTTAACTGGTAATTGTTGCCCTTTATGGAAAGAGGTCTGTGGGAGGAGGCCTGAAATATTTCTGTAAAGTGTTTTGAAAATCAGAAAGAGGGCTGAAAGAAATTTCACCTCCTAAAGCACTGACAGTCTTTATTTGGGAGTAAGATTTTGTAACACATCTCTGGACTATGTCTTCATTTAGAGACTTCATTTCTGAGCCATGTGTCCCTCAGAATAGGATGTTCAGTATGCGAAGGGCATCTGAGACCTTTGAGTCATGCACAGCTGGAAAATTCGGACCTCGTCTTTGTGATACAGCTTAACTGATCCACTCATTTTCAAAGGCTTTTAAAGAGAATCTGGCTTCTAAGTTTTCTATGACTTTTTAGCTATTTCGCACATTTAAAAAGTACTTTCTATTATTCATGCTATTTCTAGTGAAAAACTTTCAAGTAACCAATGCTTTTGGTGCTGTTTCATATACACTGCATTCTACCAAACATCTTGGGGAATATGGAAAAAAAGTTACAAAAGAGACAACCAAAGTGCAAGTAGTTAAGTACATAAACTGCCACATACAGGCTGCATGATAATGTGATACTGGGTGAATACTTAACCTTTCTGTGCACATGTAAAACTTAAAGATGATGATAGTATCAACCACATTGGGCCATTGTGAGTTTTAAATGTGTGAGCATCTGAAAAAAGTCATACAACAATCCTTGGTGCATCGTAAGTCTTCAGTAAAAGTTAGATGATATTGATACTATTAGTATGAAGGTGTAACCTTTTTTTTTTAATAAAGATTTTTATTGGGGAATTGGGGGGATGCGAACAGTGCTGGGGAATTGGGGGAAGGGGAACAGACAAGTTGCTGTTGTTTTGTTCTTCAGTCTAGTTGTAGAGGACATTGCTTCACTGGCCCAAGTTGGCACCATCATTGCGCTCTTCCCGGGCAAGGCAGATCAGTCTCTGGCTTCTGGACAGCCGCTCACTGGATGGCCTCTCACGCTGGCTGCTGGCTACACACAGTAGCCCATGGCAACCCATTGCCACAGGGACTGCAGCCTACGCCGTCGCCGGCGACTCACGGCAGCCCAGCTCTAGGTTGAGTTGTTGTACAGCATCTTAGCTGTGGAGGGCAGTGTCACTGACCCTCATATGTGGGATCCGAACCGGGGCCCTCAGGCATCCCAAGCCAGTTCTTAACCATCGCGCCACTCAGCCGGCCCGTAACCTTTTTTTTTAAGGAGTAATTTTAGAAACAAGACGAATCCACATGAAACAGGAAAAACAATGGGAGTGAGTTGGTGGTTAGCATAGCAAGTATTTGTTGAGAATTCTGGCACTCTTTCAGATCCTGGAAAGACAGATGGTAATATCACATCTCTTATCAAATAATGAAATATATCATTATATCATTATAGCTGCCATTCACTTTTCTGAGTACTTGCTAAATGGGAAATCACTTAATCGTTACAACCATCCTATAATGTTAAGCAATTCGTCCAAGGTTTCAGAGCTGACTAGTGAGTGACAGAGGCAGGCTTCTCACCATGCAGAGCCAGATCTCTTAACAAATGTTATGATTGTTGTCTTCAAGGAGCTCACAATTTACGTGAAGAACCAGATACATTAAGAATGAAGTAATTCTATTAATGGCAGTAATAGCTACCTTTTATTGAACACTTATTAGAAGTGATACGGTACCGTGGTCAAGAGCATAGACTCTGAGCCAAACTGCTTGAGTTTAACTCCTATCTCTGCTGCTTATGACCTTTGTGCTCTCAAACGAGTGACTTACTCCCTCTGTGCCTGTTTACTTATCCATAAAGTTTTGTGAGGATTAAATGAGTTCATGTATGTAAAGTACTTAGAATCGTACTTGGCACCGTGCTACACAAGCGGTAGTTATTGCTACTAGGACTATTACTATTACAGCCTGGTTTAATCCTCATGCCATTCGCATGAAGGTTTTTCTAGATAAGTAAAATGAGGCTTTGGTCAGTTAAATACCGCAGTGAGGTCACTCAGTTGTAGGCAGGAAGTGCAGAGATAATACTCTAGCCCTCCATGCTTCCCTAGGCTTGTGCTCTTAACATTATGCGTCACTGTCTCTTTGGAACTATGCTGTGTGCTGTAATGCAGTTTTAAACAAAACGGAGTTCAGCTGAGAGCTGACTTGTCTGTGATTGGGAGGGGTTCTAAGGCTGAGAAGTAATGGTGGTTGGGAGAAGTGGTAAGATTGGGAAGAATTTCCTCAAAGAAAAAGCCATTGGACAGATGGTTTTTGGCAGGTCCCACTAGTAGCAGGGACCCGTGTCCCATTTCCATGTAACTTCCTTTGAGAGGTGGCAGGATGCCTGTTGGAGCTGCATAGGGGGATATTAGAGCTTTAGGAGCTGTGGCTTTGCCGTCGGAGGTGAAAGACTGCCTGTACCCTGGGCTTGGACACACTGACTTGAACATAGAACTTCAGGGTAAGGTCTTTGTTAAACTGATCCCCAGAGGGGGAGAGAGACTTCCAAAGCACAATTAAGACTCAGTTTCTCACCAAACCTGTGGAGTGGGGAACTTCAAATCAGATTCAATGTGACTTTTTTTTTGACAGAATTAAGGAGTAAAATTTAAATCCACTACAGACTTTTTTTTTTTTTTAGCTGAGCCATCCTGCCACCTGTTGGCAGCTCAGCAGCAGCTCAGCTCAGGCTGGGACTCGAACAGCTGTTGCTCAGAGCTCGCACTCTTGAGTGAGCCCTTAACCAACTGAGCCACTCGGCAGGCCCCACTACAGGCATTTAAATGGATGTTCAGAGAAGGGAGAGATATGAGTAGGCTGGACTAGGTGAAAAAGATTCCTAGAGAAGATGGCACTTGAACTTGGCCTTGGAGGATGGGAAGGGACGTATAGACAAGGAAGGAGGGTTTTCTGGTAGGACGTGTTTAGGACAGTGAACAGCCTAGCCTTGCAGGGACTGTAGCAAACCAGGCTGCAAAAGCAGCTCCAGCCCATATGAAGAGGAGCTCTGAAAAGTAGGTGGGGAACCTGCGCTTGTCTTAGAGGACAACAGGGATTCATTTAGATATTAGAATGTGTTGGGAGCTGGCCGCACCTCGGTGTTTGACAAGGTCGCATCGAGGTGGAGATCCACGCACGGCGCTGGATGTCTGGGACACTGCCTTATGGTTGGTCTTGTAATATCTCTTGCCTCGGGAGATAAAAATTATGAATTGGATTCCTTGCCAAGTACATTATGGTTGTGGCAAATTCTGAAGCTCTGACTGAGAAACAGATATTGCCTTCCATTGTGAAAAATCTAGTCCTCCCTGGCTGTATTCAAAATAAGGATAAAAGATCTGATACCCCTTTATATATTGATTATTTTAATCACAAACAAATAGATTTTAGATACATTACACAAATTTTACCCTATACACTAAAGGCAATTTTAGTCACACTGCTAGTCTCTTAGTAATGGACAAAGTATACACCCTGTAATCTTAAGATCCTGCTTAGCTAATAGTGTTTAGGATGATTGCTGAGCAGCCATGATAAATAACCATTCTTTAGGCGATGATGCCGAAACTCAGCCTTAGTCACATAGTCATTATAGGCAAAAATATTAGAACACAGTTCAGATAAATTAATCTTTAGCATAGAATAGGTCAAGCTGTACCCTGTAGCATAAGAATTACAAGGAAGTGAAACTCTAAGATAGATAGCCTATAAGGAAGTAGAACCCTGGGGATAAAAACATTGAAACTATGTAAAAAACATTTTACTAATGAGATAATGGTCAACTGCCCAATATAAAAAGGGACATGCTGTAAAAATAAAGTGTGACACTTCTTCACAGCGCTCCTGTGTCTCCGCTCCTTCGTCTTCGCCTCGCCAACTCCATCCTCACCTGAGGGAACCCCTGGACTCGCGGGAGCTGGACTCCCAAAAGAATGGAAGAATGACACGATGAAATAGAATTTGGGGGATTAAGCCCAGAACAACAATGTAGCAATATTTGGTTAGAGGAGAAACCATGTAAGAGGCTGCTGCAACAGTTCAGGAGTAAATGATAAGGGCTGGATGAGGGGCTGCAGTGGGAATTTAAAAGAAAGAAAAAGTACTGTAAGAGAGAAAGGAATACTGCAAAGGCAGAAATGGAAGTAGGAGGTGGATTGAAGATGTTTAGTTAAAGGAGAGAGGAGAAAAGGCTCAGAAGAAGCAAATCCGACTCCCGAAATTTCTGTCCTCGGAGCCTGTGATAAAAGCGATAATTGGCAATGAGGCAGTTCAGTAGTACAAATGGTTTGAGGGGGAAAGTCAGGGAGAGAAGTTCAGTTTCAGATGTTTTACATTTTACCTGCCAGTGGCACTCTCTTTCAGGTATTTTTTGGCCAAGGTTTAAGTATTTATGATGACAAATTTTGGGAGTAGAGCATGCCACTGAATCTTTTTATGTCATCAAGTTTGTGCTGCCCTTCTTCTATCTCGCTAGACATGGGTTTGGCATTTACCACAAAGATACTATGAGAAACGATAAATGAGGAGCCAAGTTCTTTTGTGGAGGGTGGCAGATGTGTTAGAGAAATACTGAGCGTAGCGGATAAATGCGTGTCCAGTGTAAAGACCCAGCGGAATAAAGACCCAGGCTAAATAGGCACTCTCGTCTACTTTGGTTTTTGTCGTCGTAAGAACATCCAAACTTCTAGATAATGTTCATAAGAATTGATTTGAGACAAACAGAGGATATGCCGAGGAGCAAGAGCTCAACAGACTGAGGAAAATGCTTCTCAGCCTGACATTTTGCAGCTTGTTTTATGCATTTGGAATTAAGGAGGGAACATAAGGAAGATTATTTGAAGGTGGGAGAAGGCAAGGCGGTGGGTGGTTGGATTACAGGATAGTTAATCAGGTATTTGCTTTCTTGAGGGTGGTTTTGCTTTTGAAGGGTCTAAAAAGAGGTATTTCAAAGATGCACAAAAACAATGGACAGGGCTTGCTTAAGGCAAAGATAAACCTTTTATGAAAGGGTTTTATAAATGGGTCCTGACTACCGATTAAGGAATTTATGGTCAGATTTAGGAATTTATGGTCACTGTGTGAGGATACATTCCGCTGAAGCCATTTTCATCCACATTGTGAACTCTCATTAAAGGAAATTTTATTAAATGCTCATGTTTTTAATCTGAGATAAGTGCAATCATTATAATCTATAATACTAAAAACTTTGTAATCTGTATTTCCCAAGATGCTTATCCTAAACAGTGATTGATTTCTTAGAACTATGTTTAAGGAGCATTTGGAATGAATATCAACCATGGTATACAGCTGATTTTAAGCTTACCAATTAAAATAGCAATGTTAGACGAAGGGGTCAAATATGATGCTAAAATGTAAATGGCTTCCTTCACTTGTTTAAATAGTAGGAATATAATGTAACTTATTAGAAAGACAACAATTATACCAGTAATAACATTTTATCAGAAAGCATTTGTAGGATGGGAGTTATCATATAATTACAGGAAAATGGATTTAACAAATTATGCTCAACATTGTGGTCAGAGTATGTTTTCAGAAAAAGTTAAGAATATAAGCAATTCCCTTTATATGTGAAAAAATGTTTGATATATTAAGTAAAAAGACATATTATAAAACAATGTACAGTAATATCTCACTTGTAAAAACTGTCTTAAAATGTAGAAAAAAATGACTCGCAGTGGATGTATATTGAAACATTAATAGTTGTTATCTTTAGGTGGCAAGTTTATGAATAACTTCTATAGGTGTCATGTATTTTTCACATTTTAAATATAAAATGAACACACTAACTTTCATAACCAGAAAACAATTATTTTAAAAAAGAAGGCTAGCATTCCTAGTCTAGGAAATAGAGAAATTCAATCATTCTACTTTTAGTGGCTTTATAATTTTTAACTATATGATTATTCTCATTTGAAACAGTTTTCTTTAATATTGTCATAAATGGTTCCATATCAGAAATGTGGTAGAATATTATTGCATCAATTCTTTAAATTGGCAGGGCTGTTTTTGTAACTATTTTTCTTAACCTTTTAAAGGCCAGGGGAAAAATATGTGTAATAAATCATAATAAAAATAAACAATTTTTTAATTTTTGAATTCCCATGATGATATTATACTATGGAATAAAAGAAGAATAAAATGGTAAAAACTAAATATTTTAGCCATCAGTCTTTTATTTTTAACTTTCACATATTGGAATTTAGAAATTTGTATGAATAATCTGTTTTTTTAATGTGGTCCCCACTGAACTAAAACTATGAACCTTCTTCCCAGAGATGCACACTAACTTTTGCCTATAATTTCAGGGAGTTACAGAAACAGGACTGAGTTTTTCTCAAATGATACCTTAAGTAAAGGAGTTTTGGGGCACAGTTGTTTTGCTTCCAACGCTTGTCATGCACTCCTCATTTTCATCAAAGGAACATTTAAGAGCAACTTTGTGGTTTTTTTTTTTTTTATGGAGTTGGTTCATGTGTTGCCAATCCTTTCATTCCAATAGACAAACGATGCCTTGTGCGCGTGTCATCCTCTTGTCTCCTTTTCTTGGCTTTTTATCTGCCTCAGCACCCTACCAGCTGAATTATATACACACACACACACACACACACACACACACACACACACACACACACACACAGAGCAAAAAACGCATAGCTATTCAGAGAAATGTTGGAGAGAGGAAGAACACATGGAAAAAGGGAATATATACTTAACGTTTTAAATTTCTCAACGTTGGCTAGATTTTGTCCATTATTCTGGGAAAAGTGTGTGTAAATATACACATATTGTATGAATGTGGCTGGTGGAAACAGGGTAGGGGGGATATGAGGTGTTTATGGACAGTGCCATTTGTATATGTCCAAGCACTGAAAGGTCTTTTTAGAAGGGTTGCTTCACTGCTTAGATGGAATTCTGTATCTGTGAGATGTCGTTTAGTTGGAAATAGTGGAAAACCTTACCAAACTGGCTTATGCAGAAAAGAAAATCCCATAAATCAACCGTCCATGAGTGATGCTGGCATTAACAAAGCTCTGTGTAGGGCCCATACAGTGTGATCGGGACCCAGTTTCTTGCCCTTTCTTTCTGGTCTGCTGCCCAAGGCCTCAGCATCATCATTCATTTATCATCTTAAAGCTAGCGCCACACTGTGTCCAAATATGGTGGTCAGCACCTGCTGAGACCACGTGCTTCCCTATTCACAAAGAACAGAACAGGAGAGTGCTCTTGTCTCAGAATTTCTAGCAAAAGTCCTTAGATTCATTGTGACTTAACTGACTTTGGTCACCTGCCCAGCTCTGAAACAATCACTGTGATGAATGGGATCAGTGAGCCTGGCCCATGTATATGTCCCATCCCTGAAGATGGGAGCACTTCCCCTGAACCACTGTTATCCTCAAATGACCAATGGGTACTGAGAAGACAACCAACTAATGTCTACTACCAATGGCAACTCCTAATCTTTAATATTATAGAATCCAAAAGCAAGTAGTAGCTCTGGGGTAGGCCTGCCT
This sequence comes from Hipposideros armiger, assembly GCF_001890085.2. NCBI lineage: Eukaryota > Metazoa > Chordata > Mammalia > Chiroptera > Hipposideridae > Hipposideros > Hipposideros armiger. The sequence continues at coordinate 3,741,913 of NW_017731434.1, forward strand.
TGCCTCTTTTTCTAGCCACCCCATTTACCATGTGGTCTCTGACCTTGGTGAAATTATTTCATTTCTCCAAGCCTCAGTTTCAATCATAAAATTAGAATAATAATAATACCTATCTTATAATAGTGTTGTGAAGATTAAATGAGAAGATATAAAGAATTTCTGTTATCTGGGACATATTAAATGCTCAGTTAAAAAAAAGGACATTACATTTAAATTGACTTTCCCAGATGAGCTATATTGTTGTCCCTAGATGAATTACAGTGGATTATGTGTATATATATTTATTCCTTTGAAATGAGATTGCACTCCAAAAATGGCACTAGTGTAAGAAACAGCATATAATGCTTGATAGCCATTTGTAGATTGCCTGCAATTGAGGGCTAAGAGATACAGACCCCAAGAAAGGTGTTGGCCCTAACTATTATTGCTTTGTAGGAATGTGTCAGTCTCCAAGAGAAACTTAAAATTTGAATTTTTATGAGAAATCACCCAACTTTTAAAAGTTGGCAATTAATTAAAAGAATTCTGAAAACATTGCATACTCCACAAACATGTCTGTGGACCACGTATATCTGTGAATTGCCTGTTTGCAGCCTTGACATAAGAATTGTCCTTTATGCCCAAGTCCTTTACTCTGTGGCATCTGTGCACACTAAGCTTCTCAGGTACCCAGTGGGAAGAGAGTTTCCAGTGACTCACTCTCAACAGGGGTTAGAGGCCTGGTGAACTGAGCCACCTGTTGGGAGGGACTCTGAAACATACACTCTCCATTCCTTGCTTTTGGAGTTTTTGGACCCATGGCCTGGAATGCTTTCTTTTCCCCTTTTCTTTTCCCAGTTAGCCTTCCTGTCTTAATCCTTGATGGTTGGGTCTCTGCGTGGACATCACTGTTTCAAGGGAGTTTTAGGCTCATGAAAAGGAAGCATGAAAGCCCACTTGGACCATAGATATCATCCCTTCCTATGGATTGATAAATTGATGGGATGACATCTGTTCCTTGTGAATTTGGTTAATGTGAATCCCTGAGATTCAGGTCAACTCTGGAAACACACACCAAGAAAGAAAAGAAAGAAAGAAAGAAAGAAGAAAGGGAAGGAAGGAAGGAAGGAAGGAAGGAAGGAAGGAAGGAAGGAAGGGGAAAGGAAAAAAAGGAAAGCATTTCTGGACCTGCTTTGCTGAGGATCGTTGGTGTACACATCCCACAAAGTCCTGCCTGAGTTACCATTTGACTACTATTTTGATGTTTCTCTGTATGCTGTATAACTCCCGAGATGGAAATTACAGAAATGGAGTAGTGAGTTTGGTGAGGTAGCTTAGTTCACTTGCCCTACATGAGTGGTTAGGGGAGGGGGCTATATGTTTCCTTTTCTGGGTTGGAATGGTGTTGTCTGGACATTTGCCCACATGGTGTCATGTAACCCTAATAGGGGATGTTCTGGGTGGGGAGGGGGTTCACCTGATGAGATGGATGCTGGGGGGGACTGCACTGCTGAGTGCTCCCATGAGGGTCTGGGCTTGAACTTGGCCACTTTGTAGAATGTGAGTGGAATAATGGGAGGCTCATCTGTTGTTTCCACCCTCCTGTACATTAAAGGGGGACAATCATAGTTTTACAGAAAACATACAATAGAATGAAAAAGAGACCTTTGTATTTGAGGTGACAATTTTTCTGAACATTTGAAGAGAGACATTTGCATGTTTCTCATTCTAAGAGAGAAAACCACTGCAAATGGTTTTGATGGGGAGTGAGTGAGACGAGCAGATATCTGTCTCTGTCTACAGGCTGAAAAGGATCAGCAGAAGCAAATGCGGCAGCAGCACTCTCTATGAGCAAGGTCACGGGGGTAGGCACCTTTCATACATTAGCCCTTTGAATGCTTAAAACAACACCGTATGTAGGCATTATTCTCATTTTACAGATAAGGACTTATTCCTGAAGTTCACACAATTTGCAAGTGGAGGAGCTGGGGTTTTAACTCAGGTTTTCTGATTCTCAAGTCCATCTCTTATTCACTGAGCAACTGTTGGATACGGTTGTCCGTCTGTGCCTACCTCCCATTGAAATCATGGCTCTGCCCTGCTATGAAAGCCACGATCTGTGCTCCAAGACCCACTAGGTCCCTCATGGAGCCAGAAAAAGATCTCATTCTGTGCAGAAGCGAGAGAATGACCAGCCTCGCCACTGTGATCCTGTGTCACTTGCGTGTGCTCCTCCTCAAAACAGGGCTTTGGCTTCTGTCATTCCCTCTTCTTTCCCTGGGGCTCAGGGCGGGACTAGAAACAGACACCTCTCTGCCTTCTCCATTTTCCCACCTCTCCACCTGAACCTCATGATGTAGCAGAGATTGTGGGTTGATCGGTTTATTGACAATGCCAGTTGAAATGGGGTATTATAAAAAATGATACAAGTGTATGTAAACATTTTAAGACATATAAATATACATTTTTTTTACCACTCTTTGGATGTAAAAGGCCCTTTCTTTGAGTAGAGGATACAAACTGCAGTTTTATTAAGTCTTTATTATGTAACCACAACCCTTAATGCATATCTATGGGTTCTGTTTCATTTTTAAAAGCCAGATATGTGAAATGATAGATGTTTAAAGACATTTTTTCTAATCTCCTAACGTCACTTTGCCCACACCTAATTTATTTTTTTGCAATTTGCTCTTAGGGAGTCTTCCCAAAGCAGTTAACCTAGTTTTCCTAGCAATAATAACGCCTTGTTTCACACTTATCAGCTCATGTACTTTTAAATTAAGTGACATAATTACAGTAACAGATACAGTTGCCACAAAAGTGTTTGGGAACTAACATGACTGCTCCTTGGTGACTGTGGGAGCAGCTGTGCAGCCACCAGCTGTGAGTGCCCTGTGCCCTAGGTGACCTGCAGGAAGGTAGTCAGTCACTGTGCTTCACAGGAGTGGGGAGCCCCGGGGGATTGAATGCACCCAACTAACTGCACCCGATGCCTAGTGTCTACTGTATGAACTGTAACCCCTCTCATCATTCAGCCCCAAGAGAGGCCCCATGCAGATCCATTCATTAGAAATTAAGTGACTGATGTAGGGCTTGGCCTGGTTGTTTAGACTTGCTTAGACAGGCCTGCATCCCCAAAGTAGGCCAGGCTGAAAATGTTCACAATCTTCAAAAAATTCAAAAAACACAGAACTTGTTTTTCCCTGCAGGTAAACATAACTATTCTGCCTGTTTTCATGTATCAGCTGGTTGATTTATATCCCTGAATCACAGGATCACAGAGAAAGATGATGGCTTGTTTCCTTAGTGAAAACTGCCTCTTTAGAGGCCTCCAAGGCAGAACTTAAAATTTAACTTTTGCTTTGGTGCCACCAAGTGGTTAGTTGTGAGATACCACGCTGGGAGAAGAAGGCTTAAATATGACACAATGATAAGAAGAAATCTAGGATGAATAGGCAGAGCACAGAAGATTTTTAGGGCAGTGTAACTGTTTTGTTTGACCTTACAATAATAGATACATGTCATTATTTGTCCAAACCCATAGAATGTTTGCCACCAAGAATGAACTCTAATGTCAGCTGTAGACTCTGGATGATAATGATGTGTCACTGTAGGTTCCTTGATTGTAACAGTGTGCCACTGTGGTGGGGAATGTTGATAATGGGGGAGATAAGGGGTGTATGGGAAATCTCTGTACTTTATGCTTAATTTTGCTGTGAACCTAAAACTGCTTTAAAAAAATGAAGCTTATTTATTTTATTATTTTTAAAAGGTTTTATTGGGGAATTGGGGGAGGGGAACAGCGCTGGGGAATCAGAGAAGGGGAATAGACAAGTTGCTGTCATTTTGTTCTTCAATCTAGTTGTGGAGGACGTTGCTTCACAGGCCCATGTTGGTATTGTGATCATTGCGCTCTTCCCGGGTGAGGCAGTCGGTCGCCGGCCACTGGACAGTTGCTCATGGTGGCTCATGGCAGCTCATGCCAGCTGCAGGCCACTCATGGTAGCTTATGGCAGCCCACAGCAGCCCTGCTGCAGCCTATGCTGTCGCCGGTGACTCATGGCAGCCCAGTTCCAGGTCGAGTTGTTGTTCACCATCTTAGCTGTAGAGGGCGCAGTGCCACTGGCCCACGTGGGATCTGAACCGACGGCCCTGCTGCTCAGAGCTCGTGCTCCCAAGACAAATCTTAACCAACGAGCCACTCGGCCGGCCCAAAATAAAGCTTATTAATTAAAAAAAAAATCCTTCCATTCTACATACATTTTCACTTCGAGCTATTGGTGTTGAAGGTAAGAGCAAGGTAAGATAGAGACATCCTCTAGGGAGGCTGACAACTTCTCAAACAGGAATGACAATCCCTGTATGAAGTTCCCACATGTCAGAGTCTGTGTCCTTAGCTTTCTAAATCCCAGAAACCTTTTATTTTTTCAGTGTATCCAGGGTTGTTCAATTTTCCAAGCTTATATCATGCTCACCAAACTTACAAGGGACTTGTTGCTAAGTTAGAATGCCAGTGCTTCTCTTTACAATTAGAAATGTATGTGAAGTGGTGGGCCAAAACACATGTGTTAGCTGAGCAGTTCCTTTTCCACCTTGCAGGCAATTATTACGGGAAGACAAATTATACTGAGTAGGTCTTTTGGTGAAATCACAGTGAGGTGGTGTGTGTGTGGTGAGGGAAGAAGGGGGCATAATCTTGTTTATCCTGAAGGTCACTGCCATTATGCATTACATTGTCCTGACCACTTTCAGTCGATACACGACTCAGCTGAGAACAGTCACACTGCTGGGCAGTGCAGGGTCCTGCAGTGCTGATGGCAGGCTGACCTCATCTGTTTCTTTGGACACTCTTGGCAAGTCTACGCTGACCATCTTGCTTCTGGCAATCCATTCTCCTCTGGTGGAGCACAGCGTGACTGCCAGGGCCAACGCCGTGGACTTGCGCAGGTAGCTCTTGTCTCCTGAGAAACTGTCTCGTCACCATGATTATCATTAGCATCATCAGCCACCATTTATAGGTTTTTGCTTAGGGGATCTGATCTACTTAGGATCATTTTTAATAATTTCGTTCTCAGAGGAAAACTGATGTTTTATGTTCTTGGTGATTCTGTCCCTGAATGCAGGGTAAAAGTGGCACGTAAAATCCTTAATCACTGTGGAGTAGATTCCCAAGACCGGAACAGTACTTGCTGAAGATGGGAGTTATTCTAGGCTCTGAGTCAGTAAGCATGCATTCATGCAGGCCACTTGATGCCTGTGTCTTGAGAGCTGGCATGAACCTCACTACTTATTGGTATTTGCCAGCCTGTCCTGTAATTCCTTATTGGAGTTCCGTGCAGCATCTCCACCCCCACCTTCATCCTGGCTCCAAACTGCTGCCACACAGAGACCTCAGTCAAGGGGACTAGGGAGATACTTGCAGAAGTTATGCATGGGTGGCCTGTGGTTGGAATCTGATCCGCAGATCTCTTTTATTTTTGCAAAAATGTTGTTTTTAAAAGTTTGACTCAATCGCCCAAAGTTAAAAATCAGGAGATTCGTATAAAACTCTGAGTACCTAGTTTCTTTGCAAACAAGTAGATCTGGCTATGCAGGGCCTACATTCCCACAGGGCAATCAGTTGTTGGAGTGGCCCCTCCAGTTAACCTCAGTCCCTACCCTACCTTATCACTCATTTATGTTATTGCTTGGTGCTGGGAGTGACTCTAGGTGCATTGGAAAAACAAAAATAAAACACAAAACAAGCATAAGGAAAGGAGTGACTTCCAGTGGGCTCTTGCTCCCTGGTCTCTTGCTTGCCTTTGAGGGCAGTTCTTTCCTTGAAACCTGTTTCCAGCCTCTTTTTCTTTAGAACCCTGCTTTTCTTAGTATTTATCCCTGTGCTTTGAAGCCGCGTGGTGTTGGAGTGTTGTTGAGAAAAGCATACAGACTTTGGGATCGCATAACCTGGGTTTGCACGCCAGCTCTGCTCCTTAGTGAGCTCAGCTTCCTTTTGTGTAAAACGAGGGCTCTCACTGGCCTCATAGGTTGGTATGAGTATTAAATGGCACTTTGTGGATGAAGCATCACGCAGAAGGTAGGTACTCAAATAACAGTGTCTTGGTCCCTCTCTTTTATCAAGACATGACTCTTCCCCTTCTTTGTGACCTTTAAGTCCAGCTGAACTTCTGTAATACCTTTGCTTTCCTGCCACGTACACCTCTGTACTCTTACAGTAAAGACAACCGTTTTATTTTTTTATTCCTTATAACGTCCAGTCTTTCCCATCTGTACCTTTCAAATATTTTTTCTTCTCCTTCTCCTTCCCCCCTTTCCCCTCCCCTCCCCCCTTCTCCTTCTCCTTCTCCTCTTTTTCTGTAGCTAGACCTCTCATAGAGACTGCCATATGAGAATAAATGACAAGTAAATTTGTTTTGGGAAATTGTAGAAGAAGGCATACCTTTTATCAAGTCTCTACAATAATTGTACGTTGTTTTGTGATAGAAATTACATTAGTTTTTACAGCAGTGTGTTGGAACTCTTTCTGAATATATACACCTTTCCCCATCCATTGTGTGTTTATAGAAATAGAGTCAAGGTCAAACGCTGGAAATTCATCAGTAGGAAGTATTGGAACTAGAAGGGAGACGCTTCGCCTGAGACCAAAAGGCCCTGCCACCGTGGAAGAAGTGGTATGTGATGTTTATTTAGTCCCTCTTCTGCTTGGACATGTAAGGACATTTATGTTTATTTAGAGCTGGGAATAAAGGTAAAATCATGAGGAGAAATAAAATGCCATACATTCTAATTAAAGCATGGACTTTAATTCATTGCCTTCTAAAACATATGAAAATTATTGAAGGATTGATGAAGGAACTATAGAAACTAAGTGCATGAGAAGAGATTGTGATCTATAGCATTCCTCAGCTATCTGCAGACAACTCTTTTAGAGTCTGTAGACATCCGGACTGACTCAAAAAATGTAGTTTATCAACCAAAGCTCTGAGAGCCAAGAAAAAGTCTCAGAGCTACCTGTGGGAATAAGCATACTTAAGATTTTGATAAGGAAAGATAATATTCATGAACTCCAGTCTCCTCAGGTGAAACATTTTGTAGTCATTATTGACTCTTTCTTCTCTTTCATGTCCCAACATCCCTTTCATCAGTAAATCCTGGTGGATCTACCTCCACAACAGACCAGAATCTGGAAACTTCTCACCACCCCTACTCCCACTCGGGCCCAAGGCACCAATGTCTTATCTTGAACACTGCACTCACTTCCTAGTCAGTCTTCCTGCCTTCACCCTGGCCTGCTTTGCGTCTGTGCTCACAGCAGCCAGCATTTCCATTTCAAAACACGAGTGAGGTTATGGAACTTTTCTGTGGGAAACCCTCCAGTAGATTCCAAGTCCCTCAGAGTGAATGCAGAAGTCCTCCGCGTGGCCAACATGATCTGACTGCCTTTCTTCTCATCGAATTTCCCATCACTCTCCTCCTGGACCCCTCTGCCTCAGCCACATGGGCCTCTCTGCTGTTCCCAAACACTCCGGATTATGTCACCTCATGGTATCTGACTGCTGTTTTCACTACCTGAATTCTTTGTCCGTTTATGGGCATGGCTTGCTCCTTTGCCTTCTTCAGGTTTCTGCCCACATATCACCTTATCCAAAGGCTACATGGTCTCTGAGTATCTTGTATAAGCAGCCATTCCCGCCTCCCCTCCCACTGCCCAGTCTTCCTTGCCCTTATTTTTCCTCAAGGCACTGACCACATGGGACTCATAATATCCTTGCTTCCTCTCTGTCTGTTGTCTAGCTCCTTTGCTCACCTGTCTTGTTCAATGCGGTGTTCCCTGCACCAAGAACAATACCTGACACATCAAAGGAGCTCAGATTTTTGCTGAATTAGTAAATGAGTCACTTAAGCTTGAGAAGAGTACAGGTTTCACCGATTGACGGGGTCAGTGTTTGAGTGGAAAACACCAGAAGTAAAAGAGACAAGTGGAGGGAAGAAAACAGCAGGGTTAGAGGCAGCAGTGGTAAGGATTGGAAAAGACGCGCAGGTCAGGCCCACTCACAGCAGCGAAGACGGGGCTGGTGAAGTCAGCCTGTAGACAGAGGGGAGGTCAGGCAGGTGCCTGCGGCTAGCGAGCTCCTGCAGGCAGAGGCCCAGGTACCAGGCCTGTCTTGTCCCTGTGTGTACATATTGTCCTAGGAGTCCCCACGTGTTTCAAGAGCAAAAGAGTGAGACAGGCAAACAGCAGACTCTTTTCATAGAGTGGGGATCCTGGAGCCTGTGGGTAACCAAGGCCAGACTCAGTCAGGGGGCTGGTTTGATGGAGCAGGCACTCAAGAAACCATGAGGCCAACGGTTGGCTTTTTGAATACATGAGTCACCCAGGATGTGTTCAGTTTGGGGGAATCTAGAGGAAGATTTTGAGTCTGGTGCCCTGGTCCTGGGTGAATGAAAGGATTGAGTTGGAGGCAAGGGGCAATGAAGAGACCTGGGAGAGTCAAAAGCATTCTGAAAGTGATATATGATTACGTAGGTCAGAAAATCCAGGAAGTGACTTCTGGTCAATTCGAGTCTTTCTTTTTCCTGTGCCCAGCACACTGCTGAAGGCCAGTAGATGTTTATGAACAAATAAATGAACAAGCATCAGTGGGAGAGAGGAATCAGTAAGAGAATGGAAGAACAGTGGAAGGGAGCAGGCAGTGAGGAGCTAGGGGAACAGGCTGTGAGGAGAGAGGTACAGACCTTAAAACTGCTTGCAAAGGAAGCAGGGGTGGCAGGAAAAACTCCATGTCACTTCAGGAAGAGGGTCATCTTCTAATAGTTCACATGGTTAATAAATATTTTTTAAGCACATGCTAAGCTGCTGGAATGAAAAGAGTAGCTGAGGATTTATCTGGGGAAGTAAGAAAGGTTCATTCGTGGATAAACATCTAAACCTCTATTCCTATTCACATGGCCTGTTTCATTAAATAGGGCAATTAAAATAGCTCATGATGAAAGAAAAAAGCTAGTTCAATGCTAATATTAAATTTGATGCAAATGGCTTACACTAAAGGATTTATAGATTTGAAATAAATCATCCCCCCATAACCTAGCACAAATTCTGAAAACTGTGAAAGACACTCCACCCGTAAACCTCAAAATTTATTCAGTATGTGTTTGTTGAGACAGGTACCATCCAGGTGCTGGTGATACAAAAATAAATAAAGACCTGTTTTTTCTCTAAAAGGAGAGAGGCATGAAAAGAAGCTATTACAAACCAGGAGGATAGGGTTAAAGTCACAAAGGAGGGGCTGATCAGCTGTTGTCAGGGATCTGGAAAGAGGAAAGGTCAGAAAGAGTTCCCTCCAGAAGGAATGATTGAGTTGGTTAAAGATGGTGAGAAGAGTGTTATAGGCATGAAACAATGATGGGCTTGGGGACTGTATAAGCATCCGTGGGATTGGAGTGATGCTGGAGGTACCTGGTGGGGGTTGATGAGGCTGGAGTTACAGGCCTGGGTCAAGATGTGAAGGACCTGTAGATAATGGGGAGCCACTTAAAAACTTTTAGGGGAGCAGCAGAGACAGTTTTACATTTTAGAAAAATCCCTTCGTTCTGGGGGACGAGTTGTCGAGCAGGGGAGATTTGAGAGGGTGAAGATTGTAGGCAGGGAGATGAATTAGGAAACCTCTGCAAATAAGAAAAGATGGGGAATATTATTCAGCCATAACAAAGAAGGAAATTCTGCCATTTGTGAAAATGTGGATGGACCTTGAGTGATTATTCTAAGTGAAATAAGTCAGATAGAGAAAGACAAATACAATATGATCTTACTTATATGTGGAATCCAAAGAAAAAAACAAAACAAAACAACCCCAAACTCATAGATACAGAGAACAGATTGGTAGTTGCCAGAGGTGGGAATGGGGGATAGGCAAAATGGGTGAAGGTGGTCAAAAGATACAAATTTCCAATTATAAATAAGTCCGGGGGATATGACACACAGCATGGTGACTATAGTTAATAGTGCTCTATTGTGTATTTGAAAGTTGCTAAGAGACTAAATCTTAAAAATTCTCATCACAGGAATAAAAAATTTGTGACTGTGTGGTGACAGATGTTAACTAGACTTATTGTGGTGATGATTTTGCAATACATACATATATTAAATCATTAGGTTGTATACTTGAAACTAATGTTATATGTCAACTATATCTCAATTAAAAGAAAAGATGAGGGCTGAACTCAGGTAATCAGAATGTGAATGTAAGAGAGATGATGAGATCATGAGCTATTTAGAAGAGGAAAATAGTGGTGGCCATTTTGTATGAGAAGTACTGATAGTTGTTATAATAACTTACTAAATGGCTGGATAGGTACAAAGGTAAACACCTAAGTTACTTTGCATAGCCTGTTGCTTTACCTAGACCATTTACAACACACTGGAAAGAAGACGAGAGAGATACGTGGTGTCTGTTATTGTTTCAAAGGTTTAGTTAATATAAGAGAAAGTTGTAACAATATTCTCAAGGAAATAAAAATAAATAAATTTCATTTGCAATAAAATGCATATTTTAATGTTTTGAGAATGCAAAGCAATAAACATTTATAATAGTATTAGAAGTATTATGAAAAAACAAATAGTAGAAGAAAGAAGAAAAAACAAAACAAAACAAACCCCAAAAAGCATATTATGAATTTCTTACAATGTAATCATGAATTCAATATTTGCACTTATAGTTATTTAACATCTTTGGGCAATTTCTTTTTCAGCTGTAAAGTCATTTAAAATCAAGTATTAAAATAAATCAAGCATAGAACAACTTTACCAAATATAAAATCAACATTTTAAAAGAAAAATAAAATATATCCATTCATGATTTTCACTGAAACTGTTTTTAAAAATTGAGATGTAATTGACATTTAGCGTTATATTATTTTCAGGTATACAACATAATGATTTGTTATTTGTATATATTGCAATTCACTGAAACTTTTAACAACAGTTTTAGGAAGAACTTAGGAAGACCAAAGCCCTTTTTATAGCACCCAGGGCCGCTTAAGGTCTAGTCAAGTCTGGCACTATGTTTCTCATCACATGGGACTTTTTGCAGTCCCTATGGCATACTATAATCTTTCATCAGACTCCATGACATCAAATTACTTTGTGTATTGATTGCTTTCTACTTCGTGTATTTATTGCTTTCTATTTGTGGTGCCCTCTCCTTATTATCTGACACCAGTTCATCTTTGAAAACACAATTCTTGTCACCTTCTTTCTGAAGTGTTCTGTGACTCTTAAAGATGGAAATGTACTTCCCCCATGATGCCTTTGTACCTAAAATATCCATTAAAAATTGTCCTTATTGTCACATAGCTATTTATTTTTCACATCTGTATCCCCTTCTAGATTGTTAGCTACTTGGAGACTGTGTTCTTGGCTTTTCTTTGAAACACTTAACACTGATACTAAAAGTAAATATTTACTATATAGATTTGTATTGCATTACAGAGCATATTCTAGCTATATTTCCATTCAAGTTGGCTGAAGCATACAACCATGAACTGACTCCACATCAGATTTTCCCCGTATATGCCTTGATATTCAAGAGATTTTATATAAAAATATAATATCTTATTTCTCATTTCTTTGATAAAGCCCTCCGAAACCAAAGCCAAGGCAATTGAAAAGGTTGATGATCTTCTTGACTTGTACATGGGAGTTCGAGATATTGATTTAGGTAAGATTATACTATTTTTAAAAGACTTATACAATATTTTTTAACTTGATGGAACTTAATGCTTATTTATGTCTTTCTTGCATTTATGGTCAATGATACTTTTCAAGATAAAAAGTATTTGTATAGTGATGAAAAGCATAATGAAAATAAATATTAAAAAGAATAATGAAAAAAATACCTAGCCTTTACTTCTTACTAATTATAAAATGTTAAAGTCAAGTCAGTTTTTCTAAATTTAAGTTTTTAATCTGTAAACTATAATAATATTTTCTTCATAGACTTCTTTTATGGATTTAAAAAATATATAGGAAAAAAATTTTGTAAATGATACATATGAAAGGTACTTGATACATTAGACATACATCAATTAGATTGTATATTTATTATATTAAAGTTGTGCACATTTAATAAGGTTAATAAAACACTGTGAGAAATGAATCAGAAATATGAAGAAAAAGGACACACCTGGTGTATGACTGATAAGGGCAGTTGAGCATTAAATTTCTGTGTATTTCTTACGTTACCATTAGGATGTCAGGGTCTTGATTTGTCAGTTAAGACTCTCTGATCAGTTGTAAATAAAAAAAACAACAAAAACAACAAACCAAATTCTAACTGACTTAAGGAAAGAAAGGGGGGAAATGTATTGGTTCTTATAATTGAAAAGTCTGGAGGTATGGCTTGGCTTCGAGAATGGCTAGATCCAGAGTTCTCATGCTTTCATCAGGATGTGATTTCACTTCTCTCCATTGTGGTTTCATTTCAGGCCTCCATGGTATCCTTTGGCAGCTTTAGGCCCTCCTTCATGGAGTAAAAATGACTGCCATGGCTCCACCCTCTACATCTTGGTGTCAAACAAAATGGGAAAGAGGGAGGGCCTTTCCCAAGACATTCAAACAAAATGCCCAGGATTGTCTCTGATTGGGTCGCTTGAGCTAGTCACTCAGGCTGGGGGGATTGGTTAGGTGCGGTTCAAATCTTAGGAGCTGAGAGTAACTCTGAAATATAAGGGCTGAGATTGTGAAAGGACTGGCCCCTTCCATGAAGAAGGAAGATAAATAGTCCCTTAAGAAGAGCAGGTAGCTATGGGGTAGGGAAAGAGTAAATGGGCACTTAGTGGTGGGGGTTTGTGCCTGCATGCATCTGCGCACTCGCAATGCGTGCGCGCGAATGGGTGTGTGTTATATCAAGGATTATACTTAATACATTTCTTAAAGTCAAAGACTTGGACAATTTTGTTTACCTGCTACCAGGTAAAGTATTTTACTCAATCTCAGGTGGAGTATTTGAAGCCCATTCTTCCTTTGCTACTCCACTCATGTTCCTTTTTCCTTAGATAATTTATTCTTATTTTATCTTGCCTGTCTGAGCTTTTAAAATAACATTTCTATGTTGTATGTACAGATGATATCTGTAATTGAAAAAAAAAGTGGTACTCATTCCTAGTTCCTTGAAGAGAAATATAAAATTTGCATATAATACATTTTTGCTCCACACAGATAAGAATTTTAAAGCTGAGATGATCCTATAGAAAGCCCATGTCTGAAAACTTTTCTCCCCAAGCCTTTTGCACTTGGATAAATATGGAGATAAATGATGTGGGCCTGCAACAAGTTATACAAATGGATATACAATGAGGGTACAGGGTTTTAGAACTGGCAGTGCTCTTCAACTCAGATGAGGTAGTATTTGTTAGAAAAATATTTCTATTGAGTACAGTTGAATAACTGTATGAATATTATAAGATTCAGGAAGTAGCACATCAATTGCTGGATATTGATAAGCTCAAATTTAGGAGACCCACACTTTTTAAAGGTGAAAACTTAAAAGAATCCTCAACTTTAAACTTAATTTCAGGTATAAGCTTTATAGTTATTTAAGTAAAATTGGGAATAGTTTAGTAAATTAGTTTTCCTTTTTTGTTATTAAAAATACACAAGTATACAGGGGAGAGTATTGGATCATGGCACAAGTAATTATAAATGAATTAAGAAACAGTTCTTTAAGAATCAATTTTCTTTCACTCTGACAAATTCAGGGCACTAAACATTTCTCACAAATCCCTTGTAAATTAACTAGTAATCCCTTTGTAATTAATCATCTGTAGTAAATCCCTCCAATGACATGAAAAGTCATTATCATAATACATGATTAGCAATGTGATCAGTCACCGAGGGAGGTAAAGTTTAAAGAAAGTAATTATTTGAAGAATGCAATCATTGTTAAATTAGGAATTTCTCTCATTCAGAGCTGATTAGCATGAAATGTAAATCACAAATGTGACACTGATTCAACAACAAACAAATGTTTGTTTGTAGTCCCTGTGTTTCTTACCTTTCAGGAATGTTAATTCTTAATGAAAATTACATTGACTTCATGTTATTCTGGAGTTGTTCAAACAAGTTTATATTAAAAAATTAAAAAGTAATATGGCAATAACATGACTAAAACCAAAATACTAACCTCAAAAAAAAAAAAGCATTGGGATGTATTTGCTGTTTGAAAATAGAAAATAATTCAAATGAGTTTATGTAGCAGGTCACCCTGAAGATGAAAGTCCTCTGTTTGGTTGTAAAGTTAAGTTGTGAACTGTGACTTTTCAAATGACCCTATGCAAATGGTTACCTTGGAATATTATCCATTGCGGGAAAAAATGGGTTCTGTAAGATTTTGAGTTAAGACTTTATATGGGATTGACCTAATTTAATGAATACTTGTATCATATAAGTTTCTAATGAATATTAATAGTGCAAATTGTATGTAGAACTACAATATTTTCTTTCCTTCAAATAATTTTTAAATTATAATTGACATACAATATTATATTATTTTCAGGTGTATAGCATAGTTGTTAGACATTTATATAATTTATGAAGTGATCACCTCAACAAATCTAGTACCCATCTGACACCATACATAGTTATGACCATATTATTGACTGTATTCCTTATGCTATACTTTACATCTCCGTGAGTATTTTGTAACTACCAATTTGTACTTCTTAGTACCTACTCCTTTGTCATTCACCCCCAACCCTCTCCTACCTGGCAACTATTCAAATGTTCTCTGTATCTATGAGTTTGTTTCTGTTTTGTTTGTTCATGAATTTTGTTCTTTAGATTCCACATATAAGTGAAATCATATGGCATTTGTCTTTCTCTGTCTGACTTACTTCACTTAGCACAATACCCTCTAGGTCCATTCATGTTGTTGCAGATGGTAAGATTTCATTCTTTTTTTATGGCTGAGTTATATTCCATTGTATATATGTACCACCTCTTCTTTATCTATTCATCCATTGATGGACACCCAGGTTGCCTCCATGTCTTGGCTATTGTAAATGTTGCAACGAACATGTGGATGCAGATGTCCCTTTGAAGTAGTGTTTTGGGTTTCTTTGGATAAATATCCAGAAATGGGATCACTGGGTTCTTCCTTCTTTGTCTCTTGTTATAGCCTTTGTTTTAAAGTCTGTTTTGTCAGACTTTATAAATATTGAATTATAAATATTGCTACTCCAGCTTTTTTTTTTTCTGTTTCCATTTTCATGAAATACCTTTTTCCATCCCTTTACATCCCTGTGTGTGTGTATTTTGATCTGAAGTGAGTGTTGTAGGCAGCATCTGTAGGGGTCTTGTTTTCTTTTTTATAAGAATGCTTTATTGACTTCTGTTGGAATTTAGATATCTTCTGGTAATTAGATTAGACAAGGTCTAATCAAGGGTCAATCCAGAAACATATTTTCAATTTTTTTTAACTTTATTGGGGAACAGTGTGTTTTTCCCGGGACCCATCAGCTCCAAGTCAAGTCATTGTCCTTAAATCTTAATTGTGGAGGGCACAGCTCAGCTCCAAGTCCAGTAGCCATTTTCAATCTAGTTTGGGGGCAGGGGGAGGCGCAATCCACAATCCCATGAGGGAGTCAAACCGGCAACCCTGTTGCTCAGAGCTCGCGCTCTAACCAACTGAGCTAACCAGGCGCCCAAGGTCTTGTTTTCTTATCCACTCAGCCACCCTATCTTTTGATTGGAGCATTTAATCCATTTACATTTCAAGTAATTGTTGATAAGTATGTAGTTATTGCCATTTTATTTATATTTTTGATCTTTTCTTCTTCTTCAAGAAGATTTCATGGTTATTGTAATGACTAACCTTTATCTAAATACTACTGTGTATAATTTTATAGATATTGTGTTGACTAATTCTTATCTAAACCCTGCTGTGTACCATTTTTTAGATATTAACAGATTCAGAGAAGTTTGGTAACTTGCCCAAAGTCAGCTAACAGGTTAAAAGCTGAGATCCAATTCTGGGACTTTGATACCAAGATTTTTGAACTGCAGTAATATTGTATGTCTAAACTCCTGTTTAAGTATTTAAGAACTTAGTGGAAAATGTAGATTGATCAATATCACCAAGATAAATGTCATTAATAATGTAAAAGTTGTTCAGTGGTGGTAATGATATAAAGATATTCTTAAAATGGCCACTAGAGGTCAGCACTTAGCTGCTATATGTGGTATAACAATTCTACTCAAGTCATTTTTTGCCCAATTGTATTCAGATGTTAAATGTTGTGGTATATTGCAGATCTATATAGCTAACAGATGAGAAACATTTTAGTAGCTGTTATTATGTTAACATGATGCATTTTGCTAGTTTCTTTTGCTTTTCTCCTAAATGAGAGATACAATCTTTTAAAAGAATTAAATTATATCGTTTATTTCTTCTGTAAGGATGTGTAAAATCTATGTTTACACTTTATGTATTAGCAAAAATTTATTCCATGTTCAGTGCATGCTCCATTCTTAATTTTTATTAAAATTTATGTAGCAAATTACTGGTTTTTAAAAGATTTATGGGTCACTTTATTACATACAGTATTTTCAACACAACTATGAAAGCTCCCTGATTGGTGTTTGTATTGCTTTTGTAAGACCAGAAGTTCCTTGAAGGCTGACACCACATCTTATTCAGTTTTTAATCTCAGCTTCTACCATAGTACTTTTCCCATAGTAAATACTTGGTGAATATTTGTTGACTAAATGTCTGATGAGAGGCATAAAAATAGTGAGTTCACAGGGAGTATGAGTCCTAATTTCATTAATTTGAAGCTAGCTTTTGCCCTTGGGCAAATTATAAAACTTTGAGCCTCAATTTCCACATCTGTAAAAGGGGTACAATAAAAACAACCTCATGGGGTTGCAAGACAGCCAATTGAATAATATGTATAAAGTTCCTCTCACATCATAAAAAATAGGTACAGCTATGATCAGACTTAGCAATGGTCATTACTAATGATTACTAGTAGTGATGGTAGTGGAGGTAGAACATGTAGGACTGTGTACCTGGAGGTCTGACCAACGCTGGAACTGTATTTTATGTGGGAGTTTTTCCTTCATTTTTCTGCTGTGCCAGCATGAGTGCCTGAGTGAGATTATACAGTTTGCACTATGGGTATCATTTTTCTCATTTTGTGTCTAAGGAGCCCAAACCAGAGGTTGCAAGTGAGAACAGGCCAGGTCCAAACATGGTGTTCTGGGGCTCGGTGCGCTAAACAATGCTATTGCGCTTCCTGAGGTACCAGAAAATCATGTACCAAGTTGCTTTTTACAGCCGTGTGTGTGGTGTGTGTGGTGTGTGTGGTGTGTGTGGTGTGTGTGTGTGTGTGTGTGTGTGTGTGTGTGTGAGTGAGAGAGAGAGAGAGAGAGAGTTAGTTAATTCAGTCTCCATCAGTGACATCTGATCCCTGTCATTGTTTCCCCCAGCATTAAAGAGCATCAATTATCTGCACTGTTAGCTGTTGCTTCAGAGTGGTGTGTGTGGTGTGTGTGGTGTGTGTGTGTGTGTGTGTGTGTGTGTGTGTGTGTGAGTGAGAGAGAGAGAGAGAGAGAGTTAGTTAATTCAGTCTCCATCAGTGACATCTGATCCCTGTCATTGTTTCCCCCAGCATTAAAGAGCATCAATTATCTGCACTGTTAGCTGTTGCTTCAGAATGCTCTGTAGATTTTCTTATATTTTTTATCTATATGCATCTTATTTCTTCCTCATCTATTGGGTCTTCGGAAAAGTCATGATGTATTTTGTCTATATTTTTCAAAAGTCATTTGTTTATATAAAGAACAAAGATCAATCAATGATATATTGCCCATTTTGTTTGATAATCTTTTGCCATTTTTCATTGAACTTCATAATTTCTCGTTCATAGAAGGACCTGTCTTTATTTGCGAAAAACTGAACAAGGTGCTGATTTACAGCATCTGAATTGAACATTATACCACACAAGGAGTTTTGAAGAGAGTGAAACAAATGGAAGTCTGACGGCACAAGGTCAGGCGAGTATGGTGGGTGTGGCAACACATCCTATCCAAACTCTGATAATTTTTGACGGGTGATCAAACTTGTGTGTGGTCTCGCGTTGTTGCAATGGAACACAACTCCTTTACGATTAACGAGCTCTGGAGGTTTCTGGATGATGGATTCATTCAAACTGTTCAACTGCCGACGGTACACATTTGAATTGATTGTTTGGTTTTTTGGTCGGAGCTCGAAAAACACAACACCTTTAAAATCCCACTACACCGAGAGCATAACCTTCCTCTGATAAATGTCTGCTTTCAATGTCGTTTGAGGCGAATCATCACCTCGGGAGCAAGACCGTTTGTGCACCACATTGTTGTAAACAATCCACTTCTCATCACCAGTTATCAGTCACTTCAAAAAAGGATCGTTTTTCTCACATTTAATGAGCGTATTGCAGATATTTATACGCGCCATCAAATGAACTTCTTTGAGTTCATGCAGAACCCAAATATCGAGCTTGATTACATATCCCAACTTCTTCAGGTGGTCACGAACGCTTGAATGATGGATGTTCAATGTTTCTGCAATCTCTTGTGTCATGTAACATGGGTTTGACTTGATCAATGCCTTTATTTTATCGTCATCAACCTCGGTGGGCCTCCCTCATCGAGGAGCGTCATTTTAGATCAAAATCACAAGCACAGAATTTCATGAACCATCGTTGGCACTGACGTTTTTGAAGAGCATTGTCACCGTAAACTTTATGCAACTTTTCACAAGCTTGAAGCGCGTTCTTCCCTTTATGGAAGTAAAAGAGTAAAATATGGCAAAAATGCACAATTTGGTCTTCCATCTTCAACTTGTTGTAAAATTTCCATAACTCAACCAAATCACTCAATTTTTTTAAAGAATGAAGTTAGAACTGTCAGCTGTCAAGTGACAGCAATAATATAGATGTGAATGACTCTAGTACTTCCAAAAATGAACTAGTGCCATCTGTTGCAAACATGCGTCACGACTTTTCCGAAGACCCAATAGATTGTCTCTCACCCGTGTGTCAGTGTGATCTTTAGGGAACTGTCTCAATAATGCTATCTGTAGGGCCTATGAGATATATTTAAAATGATAGGCTAAGCAAAATTGTGAACTTGAGTCCACCTTTTGTAATACTTACCTTTAAGTTTTGAATACTCCTTTTTCACCTCCTGGCTATAGGACCGAAGTTCTGGGCTTCACTTTACCCAGTGCATGCTCACTGTATGAGGGTAAAAATTATTTCAATGTAACTAATCTTCCTGTGCATACCCATCCACCAGCATTTATTATGCAGGAGGCACTGAACTCATTCCTAAGGGCATAAAAGACAGCGTTTGCTATTCAAGATCTCTTAAGAGTTTATTCTCTAATCGGGACACCACATCAATCATCAGTAAATCCTCAAGGGATCCTGGAGATTAATAAAATATGTAGGTGAAAATAATGATAAGACAGACAATACAGAGCAAAGTTAAATATGTACTATAAGACCTGATTACTCAAACTGTGGCCCAGGGACTGGCATTACCTAGGAGGTGTTGGAAATGCAGAATCTCAGGACTTGTGGCAGAACCAGGTTCTTGTTGCTGAACCAGAACCTGCATTTTGCTAAGATCCCAGGAAATTTCTTTGTACCTTCAAGTCTGAAGAGTAGTGGCATAAGGCTTTAAGGGGGTGCAGGCATCACTTCCAGATGTGGACACAGTTTTTCCTGGGGGAAGGAACTATGAGGAGAGATACGATTTTGATGGTGGAGCTAGTGAATAGGAGGTGGTTATCCTGAGCAAAGGCAGGAGGGAGAAAAGATGGCATTTTGAAAGGTCAGCATACAAGGGCATAGCATTAGTCTAGAGGTGTACGGCCTTTTGGGAGCCGGGGATGCATTGGATCAGAATGCCAGATCAAGGTTTAGAGCTTTTAAGACAAGCATCGGTGACCTAAGGAAAATTTTTCCATGTGGAAATGACGCAGACAATCCCAGGATCGAAAGGAATTTCCTGGTCTTTTCCTCTCGTTACCTGATAGGATCAGAGCTGTGCTTTAGAAAGAGACATCGAAGGTGCCTATGTAGGATGGTTTGCTGACTAGAAATGGAGATTAAAGAGATGGCATGGTGTTGTGGGAATGAATGCAAAGGAGCAGATTGCAGAAACAGCAGACATAGAATCAGGGTGAGGCAGTGTTTGGTACACAGGCAAGAAGAGAAAGGTAACAGTGAGAATGGTTTCACCACTTATGATGGCGGAAACAGGAGAAAAATAGCAATTTCTTCAGAAGGGAAGATGATAGTATTTGATTTCTGGACATTTTGGTTGATGGGCTAACAGAACACCTAGAAATTCTTGTCTACTACTTATTCAGAAATGGGTATTTGGAACTCATGAGAGAAGTCAGGAATGGAAGCAAAGGTTTTGGACTTCTCTGTAGCAAGATTATGGTGAAGCTGGGGTTGTGCCCAAGATCTCCAAGGCAAGATGACCTAAGGAGAGGAGGGACACAGACAGAACCTCCAGATATATGGGGAATTTCAACAGAGTACTGTTTCCCAAGCGCTTGGTTTCTTATCCCACTGGGTGAAGATGCCCTATGAGAGCAGCTTTCTTCTTTTCTTGACAATAATACTGACTGTTAAAAGAGCTGAAGCATTCTTTATACACATTAAAGTGCTTCTTAATGGCTTAGGAAATAATTTCCAAAATATAGCTAGTACTCATGAGCATACAGTAAATTCTACAAGTCATCCAAAGTTTTACTGCGTCAAACAGATCCTAACTAAAAAAAATAAAACCCAAAACTCAACAACAAGCTTTCTCTTTAAATTGAATATATCTACCATATTTTAAGTTTTCTTTCATTGTCTGTATACAGGTTCCTCTTTTTAATATTTTATTATGATAATTTTAAACTATACAGTACAATTGAAAGACTTTTTAGTAAGTACTCCTGTACCTATCATCTAGATTCTACTGTAACTATTTTACTATAGTCGCTTTATCATATCCATTTGAATGAAGATGGTCAAAAGAATGTATTTACCTCTATATTTTTTAATCTGTCTGTTGAAACTTATACGTATTTATCTCCACTGATCTCTATAATTCCAGTTCCACAGGGTTCATTCTAGTTTTCTTTCTTTCCCTATTTCTCTGACAGTGACAAACCTGGTTCCCATTATTATTTACATGATTATACACACACACACACACACACACACACACACACACACACACACACACACACTCTCACACTCCTATGTGCTCAATCCTCATGTATGTAACTAAGCTCTCATCAGTATGGCTACTGACCTCCCCCACCACTCCCACGCCATCCTTAACCCCCGTGACTCTCCACCACACACCAGGCTGCCCAGCCACATGGGAGCCCTTCCCCACCTTACCAGGGCTTTGATCCCTGTACCAGGTCACCCCATCCACATCTCACTCCTGCTCCGATTGTGGTGCCTTTCTATGGAATCTCCCCCTTCACCATAGCCTGTGCGTGTTAGTACTGAGCTGTTTGAGATAAGGAACAGTCCATAAATGCTCTTAAGCGTCCTAGTGGATTTTAGCTGAAAGACCAGACCTCTTGGCTCATTCAGAGAAACCATTCAACCTTTGATTCGTTCAACCTTAGCCTGGGAGGAAAGGAGAGGCTGGACTTTGGTGTTTACCTTTCATCTGGAGGTTTTTCACCCAAGTTCCTAATCACATGCACACCGTCTCTTTCTGGTTGCTAGTGCGTATAAGGAGGAGGCTGAGAAGAACATCAGCTGAGTCTCACGGGCCCCCATTCAGTTGGGGCAGGCCCCATGGGAATGTGTACTGGGGATGCTGATTGTCCAGACATAAAATATGTGGCCCAGGCAACTTACTAGAAAAACAGAACAAGGGCACCACCTTCGTTTTCTATCCCAAACTAGAAAGGGGCTCTGAAAATGTTACCTTAACTTCATGAGTAGAAAGATATCTTTCCGCGCTTCTCCCTGGCTTGACTGTTCCATTGCAAGCTGTTATCTTTTATTTGTTTTTCCTGTGGGGAGGGAGGACTAGGCACCATCATAGTTGAGGGTGGGGGCTGGTGTAGGGGGCCGAGAGAGTTAGTGACAATGTGGAGGTGGGGGCAGGGATGGACTCTGGTTTCCTGGCCACAGGGTTTTTTTTCAGGGCCTTTTGCTCCACCCGTAGGAATGCTAGAGGTTCCCAACCTACTGGCTACAAGGTGGAGAAGAGGGCAGAGGTGGCAACTGCTAACCTGGGTGCAGTGGACAGACTGTTTAAAAATACCTTTGTCACCTTGATAACGTGATGGAGAGTATCTTGTCGTTTTACTTTGTACTAGAAATAAATGATATCTAAGCATGTGACTTTTAGAAAGTAATTTTCCTGGTGCTATTTTTCTCAGTCCTCTGATGCTGTTTCATGTATGATTAATTTTTCAAAATTATTTTTGATAGCTACCACAATATTTGAAGCTGGAAAGGACAAAGGTAATCCGGATGAATTTGCTGTGGCACTTGACGCGACTCTCGGAGATTTTGCGTTTCCAGATGAATTTGTTTTTGATGTTTGGGCAGCCATTGGGTATGCCAAGCGAGGATGATAATCATGTGGATGATTCATCACTGGAAATATGAGCTATTGTTCCTTTTAAAAAAACCTGTAAGATCTGTTTTTAGACACTGTTGTGGACTCTGGTTTGGTTTTATATGTATGGAATACATTCTTTGAAATCTAATTTTGACTTCTGGGGACTTTTTAATGCAGTCGTATATGTAACATGTGTAAGATAAATTACTTAAAATATCAATTTTAATATTCATTCAAAAGTCTTTTTAAAGCAAGTTTTAGGGAGTATTTCTAGATAGATGATTTTGTTCCCCACTAATATTCATCTTTTGTTTTCTATACATAAATAGTTGATTGCATTAGCTTTGTAGTTCTTTTGCAAAATATTAATGCAGGGAAAATTAGGATTGGAGTATCATTTGCCTCATAGCATCTTCATTTTGTTAACTAGCTTGAACAGGATACATGCAGGAAATGAAATGTGAATTATACCTACTATAGTTCTAAAAGCACTGTTTTATTTTTTTAATCCACTGAGTAAGGGGAAGAAAATTCCTATAGCCTGTTGATGTCTATAGTCTACTTTCTGTCTGTACAACAAGGATTGGTTGACTTTTATATTTTGCTTCTTAAAACCTGCTGTTGAAATCTGTTGTGCTGTGTATTTGTTTGCATGTGTGGAAGAGGGTGAAAAACACAGATAGGATAGAAACCACTTATATTTGATTTTTATAAAACAGTTCTTAAAACATTTTCTTTCCCACCCATACCTACTTTTATTTTACCCTTTATAAGCACTCCAGGGAAGGTTTTTTATAGTCTTTGTAGAACTTTTCTTTTGAAAAAGAGATTTACTCAGAAAATAACTATGTTTGAGAACACTTTTTGGGTGAAAGAGCAGCGCTTTTAAGCCCCTTAAACTTTAGAGGAGATACTATCAGGAATAGATTTACCCCCAGTGGAAATAAAGGAGGAAGGGAGAATTGAGGAAATATATTAGCCTATTATTTTACAGTTCTAACAGATCCTCTCTAAAACCTTACATTATTGAGAAAATTGAGGGTAAATGACTGTCTTATCATTTTTATTTGACATTTCACAGATGTAAGAGAAATGGAAATAAACGGTTTCAACATAGATCATTTAATAAGGCAGACACTGGTGTGACCAAGCATTCTTCTGAAGTGTTAGATGGAAAGTATGTGCTGCCATGGTAATCAGAAATTATAACCTGTGAGGGATGTATTGTAGGAAATCAGAAGTAGGTCCTATTTCATGCTGGGTTAATGCTTTAGAATAACTCTGTTGTTTTCTGATGCAACTTTCCTTTTATGGCCATCCGCTCCCCTTCACACAAGTTGAATGCTGCAAAGCCGATGGTCTTTGTCCTGTTAATCAGAAACCTGCACAAAAGCAGTTTTAGTGATTAATGTGTAACAAAAATAGTTCATAGAATGTGGATTGTCTTATTGCTTTTGCCCATCATTTGAAAATAGGATCCAGCTCGGGCTGTAGTTTGTTGCTACTTGTTTCATGGATTTCTTTTGCAGGTCCCCAAATACCTATTAATTCTTAATATCACCTCTCTTAGAAGGGCACACACAAAAAAAGAACTAATATTTTTAGAGATGGGAAAGTTAATAGATAACTTAGGAGGCCCATAAAAACATTTTATTTTATTTTTTAAAAAAAGATTTTTGTTAAAATATAGCTAACATACAATATTATATCAGTTTCATGTGCACACCATAGTTATTTAATAGTTATATACCTTAAGAAGTGATCATAATGATTAGTCCAGCAACCATCTGACACCGTACTACGCTATCACAATGCTATTGACTGTATTCCTCATGCTGTGCATTACATCCCCATGACTTACTTGTTTTATACCTGGAAATTTGGACCTCTTATTCCCCTTCACCTCCCCACCCCTGCGTTTTTTTGGAATTTTTCAATTACAGTTGACATTCAGTATCTGTTAGATTTGAAATGATGAGTCATTGTTTATTATTGATGGATGCCAGTGTCTCCTTCCTTTTTGGGCATGCATGAAGATTGACACGGTGCAGATTCCCTGTGATTTATGAAATCTCAAACTCACAAAGTAAGTGTGCTCATCATGGTCTTTCTGTATAGAATTTTAATGTGTAAGGTACCCATGTCCATGTACAGCTGTTAACTCTGCTTGTCTGTTAGCATTAAATGGGCAGTTATCGTTATTAAGGGCTTCAGCTGGACACAGTACTTTAATGCTAATAGGTTTTTCCTTCAAATGTCTTTCTCTCTTAACTCCATGGCTAAACTGATAACAGGGTCAGGTTCTTTATGTCATTTTGTTCCCTTCCCTGAGTCTATATCTCTTTGTGAACCTCGTGCCTTTTGGTAACTGTCAGTGCACAAAGAGAGCGCCTCTTTTTAGTTGTCACAGTCTACAAGTGTGGGCTACCTTCCTGCTGCTACGATGAGACAGACAAATCAGGTTTTTTTTTATTTAACATGCCATTTCATTGGCACCACTAAACATTTTCAGAAGGCCTCTGTCATTTTCTCTTGTTCTATAGTTTTTTTTTTTCCAGTGAAGGATGATTATTTCACTCTTGATTTCCTTCTGTGAAAAATGGCATCTTTCAGTGGCCACTGAGAACACACTATGTGTTTCCTGTGTGGCAGAGCAGGTAGATGATGACTGAACATCAGGCTCAGCGGGGCCTTGCACATAGCTTAGTCCTCATCAAACGGGCACATTCTGATGATTACAAAAAGGCACATTTTGGGTTGCTGTGATGCTTCAAAAGTATAATTATATAATTGTATGATGTGAAACTCTTTAAGAATTTAATTATAAAAACAGTAATCAGTTAACCTCTGGGGCTGCTATATCCGATATTATAATATGACAGATAATTAACTAAATAGAGAAAATTTTTCCAAATGATATATAATTTGTAATATTTCCCCCATAACTTTAACAATGACACATTTTCCAAGTAAAGCACACTTTACTTAGGTCCATGTTATTGCTAGACCTTCATCAAGTTCAGAGAGAACCTTCCTGGTGTCCATCACTTATTGTTGCATACCTTGCATAGTAGCAAAAGCAAAATGAATTTCATCTGCAAATTAAGTTTTCAAAATAATGGTTCTTCTAAATAGAGCACAGTTATCCACCAAAGATGTAAAAGATTGATCATATAATGGCCCTTTTACTCTCTGATACATCGAAAAATATATGGATACCAATGGCATTGCTATTATTCTGGTGGAAGTAATAGGTTAGAAGCTATAAGTGAATAAAGGGATAGGAGATGCTATTTAACTCATGGTCCCAAGCATTAGTGCTCTGTGTAAAAGGCACATTTATTATTTTCTTGACACAGATTGAAAGGGAGATCAGAGTAATTACAAGTCCTTGCACATGTCATGGTTATAAAATGCTTCTAAGATTGTGAAGTGTACAAATGGCACAGCCTGTCCCTACCTATTACCTGAAAACCCAGCTCTAAGAAATGACTCATGGTTATTATCTGCTAGCAGGGTGAAAATTGGATATGACATCTTTATTTAAATTGGAGACATTAAGTCTCTATAAGACTTAAGTACAGGCAAAAAAAGGGGGAAATTAAAAAAAAGATTTCTGAAGGAAAGTCTTAAGTAAACATTTTATATTTTGAACTGTTTGTACCATGCGATAGTACTGACTACGTACAGGTAAAATATTCTACTTTCCTGGGAAAAAAAAGTTTTCTCTTTTATGAACACTCATAGCATGTATTTGAAAATGTTTTTCTGAGGTTGAATTTTAGAAATCTATGAATATGTGAAATTGTAAATTTTGATATTATTTAAAAATGTATTACTATATTTCTACATATAGATGCACAAATTTTCATGTATTAATCAAAAGTAAATTTCTTATAAAGCTATAATAATTTTGTAATATTTCTTATAT
Organism: Hipposideros armiger; assembly: GCF_001890085.2. Taxonomy (NCBI): domain Eukaryota; kingdom Metazoa; phylum Chordata; class Mammalia; order Chiroptera; family Hipposideridae; genus Hipposideros; species Hipposideros armiger. The sequence goes on from NW_017731434.1 coordinate 3,768,465, forward strand.
TTAAAATATGACTCTTTAAAATAAAAACTTTTCCTGGAAAAAGTGATGACTGTTTTATCATGAAAACCAGAAAGATTTGGGGTTTTAAATATTAGACTTTTTAGTTTTGTTTAAATAAATGATGGAATTAACACAAGTGATTGTTCAGGCTTTTATGTTTTTAACATATCTTTGGTGTGTTTTTTTCTTCAGTGTATTTTGTGCAAGGTATAACCTCTAAGGTCTCTTATTTTTAGAATCCCCAAATTTGCTTTGATTCAGTAAAAATATATTAGATATGCACTGCCACAATACTCTAGGATAAAATAGTCATAAGCTGTTTCTCTTATAAGATGGAGGTTTAGCCAGGGTGACACTTTCCCTTTGTTCAACCAATTTTATGGCAGTAGTTTCCAAACAATAATGTAAGTAGAAGAAATATCAGCCCATATCTCTTAGGTAGGTCTGCCTTTTGGATTCACAGAGCGTTTTCCCTTGCTGTCTTTTCTGCCTTGAACACCTCCTATTTTCATAGTAAGATCCTTGTCATTCCTTCAGTAATTAGTTTAAATGCCACTTTGGAGATGCCTTTTGTGGCTTTCTCCCTCCCTTATTGTATGCTTGCTTTTCAGCCCTCTTTTGTTTCCACCTAACACATCATTATTTGTAATTATTTTCTTAGTTTGTTCTATATCCCCCACATGAATACCAGCTTCTTGGGGGTGGGATTGTTTATATATCTTTCTCACCATTGTATACTCAGCACTTAGCCTGGAGCCTGGTGTACGTTAAGCAGTAAAAAGATAATAATTGATAAGGAACTTCAACAAATATTTGTTGTGCCCACTGTGTGCCGAGTTGCAGCATCACCTCCCCTCATCCTCAGCAACTCCTGAGGTAGGTAATGATTATCTCCATTTTAGAGAGGAAGAAACAGGTCCAGAGAAATGAAATAACTTGCTCTAAGGCACATATTTGGTTAGTGGCAAAGACAGGATTTGAACCCAGTTTTGAGTTTAAGTCCTGAGAGCTCTTCGAAATCAATCCTGTTAATACTTTACCAGTGCAATGTTCTGAGTCACTCAACTGAGAACAGTTGTTGGAGGGGATTAAAGCCTGGAGAACAGGGTTAGAGATTCAGTTAACTGCTCTGGTCAGCCCGAGTAAGGGCACAACTATGCAGAGGTCAGGCCAACAAACAGACTTAAATAAGTGATGGATTTTAGGTTAGGAACAATATACTGAAGGGCTTAGTGTTTCTTTAGGTTAAAAAAATTATAATTGGTAATAATTTTCCGGATTTTAAAAGAACATTGTAATCACTGACATAATGAGTTCTTGCTAGTTTGACTTAAAAAAAAAAGATTTAAGAAACAAGGGGTCTGACCATTTCTTGCAGAGTAGGTACTGGCTTTAGAAATCCTTTAAAGCTTCTTCTGGTTAAAATGATTTCAAGCTTTAATTGCTTTGACTTAGTCTGTGGGTAATTTGCTTCTGGAGTCATTATTGGTTAGTTTATGTTTCAGAAAACAATTAAGGTTGATTGCTGTATTCTTTAAGCTCTTTTAAATAGTGTGAAATAGAAAGTTTTTTAAAAAGTAGCAGCTAGTTATCAAATGCTCTATGTGCCATTTACTGTTTGTCATTAGCATTTAGCATTTCATGGAGCATGGAATCTTACCATTAACCATTTTTAAGTCTCTAAAACACTTGAGTTCTGTGAAATGAATTGGGAAGTTATATTGCCCAGAAGGCCCATTTCTGAACTAAAACTCTTATTTATATGCCAAAGGGGTGAGTTTATAGAGATAATTTCAAATTCCCTGAATATGTTCCCTACTCAGCTCTTTTCTGTAGATGAGCGTGGTCAGTTTCAACATACTAACTTATGAGTTGATGAATAGAGAATACCTGTGAAACGTCCCTCAATATTAAACCCAAAGTCGTCTTATTTGTAACTGTGGAATTTAAAAAGTGAAATCAATCATGTTCATGTTTCTTTCCAGAGGATCAAATATTCATTGTAACTGGAACATGTTTTTTAATTCCTATTTAAATGAGGTTCAAAGAAATTCAGAAATAGGAAGATATACTGACTGAGAAATAGAGACACATGGCATTTTCAAGAGTGATCATTCTAAAATCCTATGGAGTATGTCTTTGGTTCTCTTTTTTGACTTTCTTAATAAACATGGTTAATCACCTTGGTTTGATCTTTTATTTACTATTATGTTTTTATTTGTTTTTAATTTTTTTAAAGATATTTTTTATTTGGGAAATGGGGGAGAGGAATAGCATTGGGGAATTGGGGAAGGGGAACAGACAAGTTGCTGTCCTTTTGTTCTTCAGTCTAGTTGTGGAGGACATCGCTTCACTAGCTCATGTAGGTATTAATTATCATTGCGCTCTTCCCGAGTGAAGCAATCGGTCGCCAGCCACTGGACGGCCGCTCACGGTGGCTCACGGCCACTCACAGTAGCTCACGGCAGCCCACTGCAGCCCCGCTGCAGCCTACACGTTCTCCGGCAAGTCATGGTAGTCCAGGTCCAGGTCAAGCTGTTGTTCACCATCTTAGCTGTAGAGGGCGCAGCGTCACTGGCCCTCATGTGGGATCTGAACCATGGCCCTGCTGCTCAGAGCTGGCACTTCCAAGCCAACTCTTAACCAACATGCCAGATGGCTGGCACGGTTTGATCTTTTAAAATAATTAGTTTCCAGAAACATTCTTCCAGGTGATCTAAAGCTTATTTCACTGATTAGAAGATGTCCCAACTTTCCACCACCTTGTTGTCCAATGAGGCAGAAGTGAATTCATTAGGCAATTTTTAAAGTCTAACTTGGATGACCAGCAGGTAGCATTGTCTGTCTTGGTTACTACTTCAAGTCTCTCTGAACCTGAATAGCAAGTCATGTATTTGTTATATTCTTGTATTTGTTCTGACTTGTCCAGTCTAATTTTTAAACTTATCAGTGATCCCGCTTAAGGATAACCCCTTGACAGCTAAAGTGTCTTTGATATCTAGATAGCTTCTCCTTGGAATCTTGGGGATTATATCATGTGGTCTCAGAGAATATTAAGAGTAAATGAGTAATTCTACAAAACCACCCAAGGTTCCTGTAGACCTGAGAGGCAAAGAAATGACTGAGCACGGAAGTACTGCAAAGGTGATTATGGTTAATATTCTGTGAAAGTTATAGATGGCTTCATACCTAGCATAAAATTAAATAGGTACATTAGAAAACTTTAAAACCTCATTCTGACTTCAAAACTTTTAAATAAGTTTCAAGCAGGCAGTTAATTGTGAATTTATTTGTTCTTTGCCCGAATAAATACAAGTTGAGCTTCTTTGTATTTAGTAATTAATATTATCTGGATAAGTCACATCATAAAAAGACCTTGTTTCCACTGAGACAGAATTCCGGCCAGAAATTGATTCATATATTAATTACTGTTCCGACAGCTATCACTTGAACTAACTTTTTTTCTCTGATGTTTTTCACCTTTAAGTAACTTACCAACACTTCTGAGGTACAATACTTTGTACTTATAGAATATTTTTCTTTTATTTATTGTATATTAGCTCAATTATCACATGATGGTACTTGGGCGAATCATTAGCTATAAATTATGTGACATTTGTTAGAAACGAGTTTTTAAAGTTGAATTGTAATATTTTTCCTATAATTATAATAATATAGAACTGCTTCCTCATAGACTATACTTATCATTTCAGGTCCAGGGTCTATATGAATGATTTTCTGCCATTGTGTGAGGTTGAGTTGCCACTGAGGGAAGCAGCTGAGTTAGAAACCAACATCCTCAATTAAAAATGTTTTCTCTGGGCTTTATTACTTTGCCTTAAAAAAAAAATCCTTTCTTCCTATACAAATGGTAGTTCACTTGAAAGAATTTTATTAGGCTTAGTTCATTATTATAGCATATCTCAGTGCAAAGGATATAGAGAAATCATATTAAGGAACCAATAGGCTGTTAATTGATCTAAATGAGCAAATGGTTTTTTTGTCTCCTTTTGGTTCATGCTAAGGCATCTTCTCAATGAATTGCGTATTACTCTCCAAACTGGATTTTACAAGCAAAGCTAAACAGTAGTGACATTTTCCTTTATTTGTGCTAAGACCTGATCTAAGTGAACACTTATTCTTTTTTAATTATTTTAGTCACTGATTCTTAATTAGTATAATTCCACCCCTGATTATTTGATTGCTGAGGCACTTGTTCAGCTATTAACGTAATAGGTATTTTCACTTTTGTTTTAAAAATTGTAGATAATTAATGTCTTAAATGTCTTCTACACTGAGAAATTCATGCCGCTGCAAATATCTTGGCTCTAAGATATAAAGGTGAGTAAAAAAAAATCATTGCTATATCATTGAATGTACTATAAAACAAGCCCTGCACTTAGAATTTCATTTAGGCTAGAAAATCTTGTAGAATGTGTAACATTTTTAGATTTTGGAAAAGTCTGGGATTTTCTAATCCTTTTGCAACATGGTGATACAGTATCTAATAGAATCAGATTCCTTTTCCTACTTTTTCAGTTCTGATTCTTTCATCATCTGCAACAGGTAAGAGAAATATTATATGTAAATATATCAAATTAAGTAACACAACATTAAAGAACAATAGAAAAAATGGCTTATAATGAGAAACAGTATTGCATAATGGTTAAGGAAATAGGTTGAAGTCATGTAGACTTGGGTGCTAGACTAGCTCTACCTCCTGCAGGTTAGATAAATTAAAATTTAACTTTCCCAATACTCCATTTTGTCATCTCTTAATGGGAATATTAATACCTACTTGTAAGGTTGTTGTAATGATTGCATTAGATAATATACCTAAAGCATTTAGCATATTATCTGGAACATAGTAAATATTTAATGAATTTATGTATTACCGTTGTTGATACACTTCCAGGCAGACAGTGAGTTTTCACAAGCTGGTGGAGAGGTTTCTGAATATGATGGCAGCTAGGTTAGATGTGCCTGATTTGCCTTCTTCTATCTGCCTATTTAAATAACGGAAGAACACAGAAAACTAGAATATTCAACATAATCTGCCCGACTTGTAAAGGAATTTCCACCATAGATAAAATATATATTTTTTTGGGAAAAAATACCTAAATTGATTCAATGTGAGTAGACAACCTGACTAGTTCAATAGCCATGAACCCTCCACCTCCCAAATAATTCTATGTGCAGATAGTTAGAAAAGGTGAGTTTTTCAAGCTTTGGAAAAAGATAATTCCTATTTTTTAGAAACTGTTTCAAAGCATAGAGACACCATGCTAAATTTTTATCAATGAATTTACAAATGCAGCATAATGCTGACATAAAACTTATTAAAATGCGTTGCATACTTGAATAGAGATTTGGATACAAAGATGATCACCATGATGGAATATCATTAAAATATACTGTATTGAAAAGTCATTGTCATGAGAAAATGTATACTATTTAGTGATAAGGGAGGGCATATAACTTTAATTCAGCAGGATCCATTTGTTAGTAAAAAGTGTAAAAGATAATAATATAAATATTAACAATATAAAATTTGGGTAGTACAATTGTGAGTGACTGGTGTATTCTTCCTTGTGTATTTGTCTGTTTTCCAAATTCTCTACAATGATTATATGTTATTTCTATACTCAGAAAGGAACATTATTCAAAAAGGAGACAGTGGCTATATCAAAATATAGGCCTAAAGGATATAGTAAAATTGATAACGTTTATGAAAAAAGATTGGCTAAACAGTTTCACATGGCTAACTGTCCTCAGAAAGCTTTGAGAGGTTTATCCTTTAATTTTTCTTTTCTTCATTTTCCAGTTAGTCCCTTAAAAATTGGAAAAAAATTTTTTAAAGCAAATTAACTGTATCTGCTAGAAGGTGTGGAGGAACTTAATTTGGAGTGGGTGATGTTTTAACGTTTGATGAGCTTTCTGTTTTACTTTTTTTGTCTGCTTCCTGTAGTGACAAAAATGGAAGAAAGCTAGTTTACTGAAAATTCAGTAGCAAATAATTTCTATCAAAAGTTTAAGGTAGGTACATATAAATTAAATTAATTAGAAAACACTGTTAGACGTTTAAAAGTGATTTAATATAACAAACAGGAAAATTTTATGTGCTAACTTGGATTTTATGGTTCCAAACTAACAAATTGAATTTAAAGCTGTAGAGGTAGCTCCTTGCACACAACAGACACTCAAATAGTGTATGAAAAAGAAAATGAATGGATTTGTCTGAAAACTTTATTAATTTATTCTCCACTCATCTCATGTTCCAGATTTCATCTGGAAGAATATTAGAGTATTCGTTCTCTCTTTTGTTCTTAGGCTTAACAGATAATCACCAGTGTGATAGTGTTCTTTACAGTGATTATTGCAACTTCCTCAATGTTCTACATCTTTTTTTTTTTTTTTTAGAAATCTATTTTTTTTTTAAATATCTATTTTTTTTTTTTTTTTAGCTGAGCCATCCCGCCACCTGTTGGCAGCTCACGGCTGCAATGTTCTACATCTTTTAAAATCCATTTACATTACTTAAATTTCAAAATTATTTGGTATTATAAGGATTATTCATTCAAAGGAAGATTCTATTAGGGCTTTGTGGATAATATAGATTACATGATTTAATTAAATAGTAATAAATATGTTAGTTTTAGATATTACTTTGTTGAGAGCAAAAAAGAAAATGCTATGATTCATTATTTATAAAGAATAAGCATAACATGTAATAAATATAACAATTATTAATATATAAATGAAATATTCAGATTCTGAAAGTATTATGAAGGGGAAAATCACTTGAGATCTTACTATTGTTAAATATCTTTATGTGTATACTTCCAGTAGTATTCCTATTTGTTTGCTTGTATATTTTAACAAGTTGTGATCATACTCTATATAATGCTTTATGTCTTGGTTTTTTTAATTTAACAATACAGAAAGTGTCACAAATGTTTTTCTAGAACATGATTTTAATGATTAAATTTTATTTCCTCTGATGACTGTATCATGATTTAAATACACTGAAAATTTAGGTCTTTAAAATAGCTTGCTGCTATTATGAATTACATGGTGATAGAGTGTTTCTTTTTTCCATTAAAGAAATACAAAATTCCTTAAAGACATACACATATGAAAAAATCCATTTATCATCAGAAAAATGATTTTAAAATTATTCTATCTAAAAACCTTAAAGTGTAAAACAGAAAACTTGATTTTTGTTATATTTATTTTTTTAAATTTATAGACTGTGAAGGAAGAGATTTTAGGGATGTAAAAGAGAACTGATTTTAAGGCATATCAGATAAATTATAAGAAGGCTAATTGGAAAGGATGATGTGGTAGGCAGACTTCTAAGACAGTTCTCAGTGATCCCCACCTATTGGTATTCGTGCCCTTGTCTAATCTCTCTTGGAGTGTTGGCTGGCCTTAATGACATAGTTCTAGAAAACAGACTATGGCAAAGGTGATGGGCTGTCACTTCTGTGACTGAGTTACAAAATATTGTGATTTCCGTCTTGCAAGCAGATCCTCTCTGTTGTCATCTTGGCTTGCATGCTTTGACGAGGCAAGCTGCTGTGTGGGAGGCACACATGGCAAGAAAATGAGAGGAACCTCTGGCCAAAAGCTAGTAAGGCCAAAAGCTTTAGTTCAACAGCCTGTGAGGAATTGAATGCTGCCAGTACACACTGAGTGAGCTTGGAAAGTCGATTCTTCCCAAATTGAACCTTCAGATTACAATGTAGATTCTGGGCCAACCTCTTGACTGAGAGACCATTGAAGCAGAGGATCCACATAAGCTCTGCCCAGACTTATGACTCATGGAAACTCTGAGATAATAAATGTGCATTGTTTTAAGCTGCTAAGTTTTGGGGCAGATTGTTACGTAGCAATGGAAAATAGTACAGATTTGACTAGAAAGAAGGGGCAAGATGAATTAAAAAACCATGAAAAAGGAAAAGATGTTTATATTGAAGATCATAGAAAACACAGCAACTTTTACTTTTTCAGGTAGTTTTGTGAGTGGATGATAGTGACTGTATTTTCTTTTTACAATTATTTTTCATCTATTTGATAAAATAACACTTCCTATAGAAAAGTTAACAAATATGGACCGTTCAAAGAAAAGATAAAAATCACACATAATTTTACTACCCAAATATAACTACAATTATTATTTTGGTGTACATTTTTCAGTCTTCTCTCTGTCTACAAAATCAGGATCATACACTAATAGTGTTTTAGAGCCTGGCTTCTAACCTAAACATGTCTTACATTTTCCACTTCATATTCTTCCACACATCTTTTAAATGGTTGTATAGCTGCCCATTGTATGAAATATTATAATTTATTTAACCAAGCTGCTATTATTTGACACTTAATATTACTATATTTTATTTTAATACATGAAATTTGGACTAACCCAGAAAATCAAGGTTGCATGGATGATATTTGTGGGGGTTTTTTTCTTCATGCTTTGCCTTATCTTAGATATGTGAGTGATACATTTTTAGTGCTAAAGGAGGACATAATTTTTAAAGCCAGTTCCCCCAAGCAAACAGCATATTACTCTCCAGAAAATCTTATCAGGGGCATTTCTGTCTAGTGTTCAATGAAAGGACTTAGGTAATTGAATCAAGTGACTAGTGGAAATAAGGTTGGGAAGTGTTAAATATCTATGACCTCATTTAAACAGAGCCTTGGACTCCAGGGGTGAAGTAAGTCATCTTTTGAAATGTAGCTAATGTGAAGAAATAGAGAAATGTTATAATAAAATACCTGCCTCTGCTGGCCTTCGTAGAGTTGGAAGCATCATGCAGCTGACCGATGTCAGTGGGACAGAGATCCCATGTGGGCACCAGAACTAGCAGGGATGCTTTTTGTAACCATGGTTGTCACATTTGATAGGTAGTGTACATATGATCTGTTTCAGCCTTCTTCCTTTTGATTGTTAAGCTTGTTTTTGCCTCTGTTGTCTAAAACCAGTCTCAAAACAGATGCTGAAACATTTAAAAAGCATATATCAGAATTTTTCAAATAACCACCTTTCTAAATGTTTTATAGTATACTTCATTGGTTTTTAGCAATTAAAAAAAATTCAAGCTGGAAATAAAATTGCCAGTAACTTCAAAATGCTAAATTCAGGCTTTTTTCCTTACTTGTCTCCAAGCATATTTCACTATGCTTGAAATATCATTAAGAGGTAAATTAACAAAATATGGATAGTCATGTGTCTGATGCAGTGTTTTGCTCTAGAATCGAGATGCTCGAATCCTAAGATTCTATGATTTTATGATTTCATTAGTAAGAGTGTTAGAAAAATTACTGAGTGACTTCTAACCCTGGGGTTAATGATTTTCATTATTCTCTGACTATACTTGAATTCTAATGAAATCTCTCCTTCTACATCTACATTCTAGTGAGCTGACTGTGCGTCCACACAATTGGCTGTGCTTATTCTTTCAGAGAGAATATAGGAGTTTGAAGCAGCACTTTATTCAGATGGAAAGGACTGGGCCCTGTGTTCTGGGCCAGAGGTTCTGCTCTGCTCTGAAAGCGTTGAGATGACAGCTTTATTTAATTGGTGGTTTACATATATTGTTTACGAAACGTTTGGATTTCTTCCCAGGAAATGTACTACATGAAGTGAAAAGGTTTTGAATTGCTATATGTATATCTATGTGAGAATTCTGTGGCTTTGAAGGAGCATCTGATCTCTGATTACACCAGAATTCCTGTAATGCTACACATAAAGTGAAGCTGACCTTCCATTTCTAACTGGAACTGAGATTCTCTCTCTCTCTCTCTCTCTCTCTCTCTCTCTCTCTCTCTCTCTCTCTCTCTCTCTGTGTGTGTGTTTTAAAAAAGATTTTTCAAGCTGAAAAACAGCCCAAATATCTGTTGGTAAGAAAGATTAGAAAAGGAGAATTAACCTTTCCCCTAGTTAGCTTAGGAAGTTACTAGCTTTTTAGGAAAAAAAATAGCCAGGTGGGTGAAGGTGTAGTAAGGGTTCTTAAATAACTAATTTTTGATATGTTTTATTGCCATACAGAAGAATGTAGTACTGTTTTTTTTTTTAACTAAACAAGTATATCAGGCCTTGGGAACTTGCCTTCATGTAAACTCTACTCCTTTAATAATCCAGAGGTCTTGGAGTCAGCCTCACCACCCAATAAGCCTGTAACAAAATCATGTCATATGCCTGGATATCACATGAGTTTCCTTTTTCTTCTTTTCCCTTCTGCTAAATTACTTTTCTCCAAATATCCATTCTTTTTCAGCTTCAAAAAATTATTGAGCACCTATTATACAAGGCCTGTATTATATCACATGTGGGGGACACAAAGTTATCATTCCTACCTTCAGGGAACCCTAACACTGAAATCTAGTCCTAACTCTAACACTAACCCTTAGGTCTGGACAGGAAGGTAGAACCTATTGTTGGTTCTAGACATCATTCTCTTTGCTGTAAAGTTTGCCTTCTTTTTTACCAGGCATTCTATTAACTGCTGTTTGTAATTTCGTTAATATTTGTCACCACCTGATATAAGGTATCTTTTCTGCCTCCTCAGTAGTAATTTCCCTGACTCAAACATTCTTTTCTTGTCTTTATCTAGATGGCAAGTATAAAAAATTAATAAGTTTCGCTTAAGATTTTTTATCAGAAAGGAGCTTAATTCTGAAAGCATTAATTTTAAATTTATGTCTTAGTAAGTTTAAGAGTTCCCTGAGGACATAGTAAGTAGAAATCTATATTTAAAATCTAATTTAAAATTTTAAAATAAGAGATACAAGTGTAAATGATATCCCTAATTGCTATAAAGGAAATTGTGGGTTTTTAAATATCAATATACTATGGTGATATTATTTATTGATTTATTTATATTTTTATTTTTATCTGCACTTGTCTCTTAGCAAAAACTTAAAATTTACCCCACTTAAAAAAAATTGTACATATTTTGATTTACCCTAAATCTGTCCTCACTTAAACTTTAAGCATATATTTCCTTTATTCCAGATTTTAGTGAACACATTCAGGAGACTTTAATATTTTATAGACATTGATCTTTCCTGCTTTTGGCTTTGACCATTCCATACTGAATAATGCTGATTCACCCCCATGTTTTAGCTTCCAGCTCTCTTGCAGCACCAATGTGGGAACATTATAGATAGTCAACGCTTCCTCAGCACCTAGCTGCCCTGATGTCAATACTGTTTGCTAATGGTATCGATATTAGAAAGGGAGGCAACTGCCCATTTTCTCCTCACTAAATTGTTTAATAGAAAATGCTGATGTGACATTTTAAAAGTTAATTGAGTTTTTTCTATAAAAGATTGTTTTTCAGCAAAGAAAATTTAGATAAATTGGATTTCCATTTTTTTCTAGTCAGTAAGCTAAGATATTGGCTCCTCAGACAGTCTTCATTTTTGTGATACAACTAGGCACTATTTGGAACGTGGGCGTAGCACTGTTTTTACTTTCTTTGTTCATTATCACTGAATCCTCTACAGACTTTTCCTTCTTCCATGAGAAAACATCATACATTATCCATCAGTTAAACTTTGGATCAGAAAGTTCAGTGACCACTGGTGTGTGCAGAGTCAGCATCCCTGGTGAATGGGTTTTGGTTTTAAATTCTAACATTCAGAAAATACTTATTGCACATCCACTATGTACACACAAGGTGTTACAACGGGTAGTGGGAATATAAAAGGAGTAGAAATGTTCCTGGTCCTCAGGGGGTCACAGCTTAGAGTGGAGATGGGATAAGACCAGCAAGTCAGAAAATAGCTGTGATGCAAAACAGAGTGGTAACTACCTGAGTGACAGACTGATGGGACTTCAGAGAAGAGAGAGAACCCACCCTACTGGAACCACGGAAAATTTCACAGGAGGAATCTTAGTAGCACCTTAAGTAGTTGCTGCTTTTGGTAACATTAATAAGAAAACACATTTACAATTTTATGCTTCAATTATCTGTCAAGTAATTAGGCTAGAAAAAATGTTCACATACATATTAGGTTGAATATTACTTATATATATTTAGAAACACTGTGTTCTTTCTCATGTAATTAAAAAATTGAAATATACACTTAAATGTTATTCTAGTATTCTAAAAATGTTTGGAAAACTTTTTCTTAATTTTTAGCACTGAAATCTACCCTGATGCTTCTAGTAAGTCATTGCAACCCAATGAAATTATTGCTTTGTGGTTTCAATAGTTTATAGGACTTAATTATATTTGAAAATGTGATGACGCAACCCCATCTTCCCATTTGTTTGTATGGTCTGAAATCACAGTTCTGCACAGGAGACATGTTTTCTCTCTTTAAAACCATAAGGTAATGCATGCTGACAGATGGGAAGAAAAACCTTCTGAAATTCAGCTGGACACATTGAACAAATATCATCCACGTCTGAACAAGGTCACTCCATAATGTGGTCATGTGAAAAATTTTTACAAAACCTTTCGGAAAGTTCTCAGATATCTAAAAAAAATCTGAAAGCTTTAAAGTGAGGTAGAATAAAGCCAGTAATATTCCAAGAATCTATCTAGTTATATTATCAAACTCCCCATAGCTAATAAGGTAATTAAACCAAACTGGTATAGGAACAAAATTCAGTTATACTGATATAATTCTTCTAAGAACGTATACCAGTAATCCTCGAATTTAAAAGGCATGATGAAAGAAGGCACCAATATAACAAAGCATTTTGAGCCTATAAAAAGGAATTTCAAAATGAAGTCTAGTTCAAATCATCCAAAGTACTTTCCAGAAGCTCGAATGATCCAAAGTTAGGATTTAACAAGATGAAAGTATAATAAAGGGACAGAATGAAAGAGAACAGAAGGTCCTGCTGAGAATGCCAGTAATCAAGCATGTTGAATCTTTGAGCACCTTTCTCTTGGAAAAGCATGGTTTATAACAATTTTTTTTTTTTTGCATAGAAGCTGTTAGAAGCCCAGTTCCAAGAGAAATTCCATGTATTTTTGGAGCTTAGATTTTCAGCACATCTTTTAGGTATGGAGTTTATCTGGATAGGGACACCTCCAGAATGGATGGCCCTTCTCCCATTCGTTTTGTTGCATGCCCACATTGTGAGGCTCAGGCAGCCTCACTGTCTACAGTCCCTGGAGGACTGCCATGGCCCTTGAATACTTTTTCTCTGACCCAAATTTCTTTGAGTCAGGGCTCTGTTTTCTCTCATGATGACTGAGTGGTTGGAGGCGTCACAGTGGTGGCAGGAATAGTAGAAAACACTGTTTTACCCCCTTCTGTCAGAGCCATCATTCTCAGACACCACTACCCATAACTTTGGTTGGCCCAGTAGCAGCAGCAAAGTTAGGTTTCAATAGACTTTTGTGTTCAAATTTTCCCAAAATTGTCTTAAAATTTGGGGTCTAATAGTTTTTTTTTACAGCTTTCCTAGTTAGGACCCTAATTTCTGGAGCCTCAATTTATGCTTGCAATTATTTCTTGAGTGCATCTCTTATATTTTGCCTGAAGTACAAGGTAAAAGCGAGCCCACAGTTATTCTCTTGCCAACCATTTCCCCCAGAACTACAGACTCAGTAGGCATGTGGCCTGCTTTCCCAGTTATCTCAGGCAACAATTTTACCAAATATTTTGCCCCTGTATAATTTGGGTGCCCATCTGTACAGCTCTGTTATAGATTCCTTTATAATAAGTCTTGAAATCAAATGGCACGTCTTCCAACTTTGTTCTTTTTCAAAGCTGTTTTGACTATTATAGGACATTTGCAGTTCTATTATATATGAATTTTAGACTCATCTTTTCAATTGCTACAGAAAAACCTGCTGGGATCAAAAACTGAAGCTGGAGAAGGAGGGGGTCCAGGAGGAGAGCTGGCAAATCAGGGAAATCACTAAGTAGTCCTTCTGAAGCACTGGCATGGTGGACAAGTGAGAGCCTGAGGGAAATCTGCTGAGAGGAACTGCAAAGGAGGCTAGTGTCGAGGTCAGTGAAAGGCTGTGACCTGGTCCTAGCTATTGCCTGTGAGTTTGCAGTCAGGCATATAGTAGTGGGTTGCTGTTGGTCACTGGGATGGGCAGATGAGAAAAGCTGAAAGGGGCAGAAGAGGGTGCAGATTGGAGAAGACAGACTGACACCTGCTCGCATCTCTAACCATGATGACCTTCAGCATAATGGCTGTTGCTTCACTTCACTTTCCAAATCTTGTGCAAGTTTCTCTTTTGGCTCAATCTAACCCAGAGCCAAATAGGAAAGAGAATTTTAAAATGTACTTCCAACTTAACTAGACTGACACAAAAAACCCATTTTCTCTTTGACTCTCTCTGCATCACCATTTTCATCTAATATGCAGAACTGTACATAGTTCCATCTCAGATCTAGACACACTTCTGCCACCCAGTAAGTCAGATCATCCTTTGAAAAGGCAAACTGACCATGTCATTCTCCTGCCTGAAATCCTTCTTGGCCCATGGCCTTGAAGGTAAAGTTCAAATTCCTTAGCATTGCATAAAATCCAGTCATGAATAGGAGACGAGCCTAGATTCTGGAATCAGAATTTCTAAGTTGGAATATATTTTAGCCATCTACAAATATATGATCTTAGGCAAGTCACTTAATCTCACTGGGCTTCTGTTTCTTTAACTATGAAATGAGGGAGGAAGGTAAAAATAGTTGTTTCCTCATTAATTTTTGTCAGCATTCATTGAGATGTCAAGGACTTAGTACAGTGGCTGGCACATGGTAAATTTTCACTCATAAAATTTGAAATATGATTATTATTCCTTCTATAGTGCGTTCTCTCACCATTGTCCATCCCCACCCTGACTCTATGTTTCAGCTAAATCGAAACCCTTTGTAGTAAGTCTCAATGTCATGACCTATCCTGCCTCTGTACCTTTACACATGACTAAATGACTTTTTTTTTCTACCCCTGGCTAGAACCTGCTCATTCTCTAAGACTCAGTGACTCATCACTTGCTTCTGGAAGTCTCCTCTGACTCCCCCAGGCTCAGATACTGGTTGCTCCCTTGGACTCTCTTAGCAGTCAGTGCTTGGTTATATCACAGTGAATTCTATTTTTCCATTACCTGCCCATCATCCCAACTCTGTAAGCTATAGGCTATCTCCCTTGTTATGGTCTATGCTAGGCCATAAACTCCAGACCGTGTTTTCCTTGAGAGTAGGAACTGTTTTACTTGTCTTTGTAATCTTAGCTCCTAATGTAGCATGAACTAAGTTCTTAAGAATGTTTCCTAGCAGGTTCTTAAAAATGTTTATTGAATTAATAAATAGTAATGCATAGTGATGAGGGTTCTAATAGGCATTGTTATACTTTAGGGAGAAATATAAAGACATTGGAGGGAATGTTTTGGGATAATGTATGATAGAATTCTGAAATTTAGTGCTTTGATAGATTTTAATGTGTGAATGTTTCTGTTAAGAATGGAAATTCTCTTAATAAAAAGAATGACTATAGACATTTTGGTCAAGGCATTGTTTACTAGCATTTATTCAATACCTATTCCTTTAAGACCTCTTACAAAAATATTATTGAATAATCCATTGTTTAAAGGGTATTCTGTTTGTCAGTGATCAATTGTAATACCTAAAAATATAACGCAGCTATCCTTGGCAAATTCTGGATCAGTATCCTGGGAACTACGTGTTAATTCTATAATGTCTGTATGAGTTCAATCATTTTAACAGTATACATTGCCTCAGTCGATCACTAGCTTATACCTGAAGTTTCTGGAAATATATATATATTTTAAAGATTTTTATTGGGGAGTTGGGGGGATGGGAACAGTGCTGGGGAATTGGGGGAAGGGGAACAGACAAGTTGCTGTTGCTTTGTTCTTCACTCTAGTTGTGGAGGACGTTGCTTCACTGGCCCAAGTTGGCACCATCATTGCGCTCTTCCCAGGCGAGGCAGATCAGTCGCCGGCTTCTGGACGGCCGCTCAATGTGGCTGCTGGCCACTCACGCTGGCTGCTGGCTACACACGGTAGCCCATGGCAACCCACTGCAGCAGGGGCTGCAGCCTACGCCGTCGCTCCTGGCAGCCCAGCTCCAGGTTGACCTGTTGTTCAGCATCTTAGCTGTAGAGGGCAGGGTCACTGGCCCTCACATGTGGGATTCGAACCAGGGCCCTCTGGCATCCCAAGCCAGTTCTTAACCATCGCGCCACTAGGCCGGCCCTGGAAATATTTTAATAAAGAGAACAAGTAATTACTCTGAGGTTTTTCCTTCAAAATTTCAGATTTCCATGTACTGAATATGCTTGAAAGAAAGTACATCTGTAAGGATTTTTTTTTCGTATTAGAAATTTCTGGACCAATAATCACTAAGTTTCTTAAAATCTGGAATAAAAATGTCAGTGCATAGACTTAATATCAGAAGATATTAAATCTAAGGACTTCTGTGGGCTATAGATATTGACCTTCCCCAAAAACCTGTTTCTTTTCAAGTAGGTTCTTGCTTTGGTATAAGTAAAAGTTGTAATAAATATGGAAATAATCATTCTCAACATCAGTATTATGCTTTGTTAGGCTTATGATTCTAACTGCCACTTGATGCATCATAATTCTAATATTAAGAACAGTGATTTGCTTAAGTACTTTTGCATCTTACAAATGAGTAAGAATATGATGAAAATGTCACTAGAGGAATGGGCAAAGGGCATATCAAGGGAGTCAGAAAAGAATAAATACAAATGGCCCATAAATATATGAAAAAAATTTTAACCTCACCAGTAAAAAGGTGCAAACCCAAACAATGAGATATCATTTTAATCTATCACAATAGCAAATGGTGTGAAGAAGTGGATGTTGGGAGTATAAATCTGTACAGTCTTTCTCTGCAATTTGATAGTATCTGTGAAAAGATTTAGAAATGCTTTTTGCTTTGACTTCAAAATTCCACTTCCAGAAATTTGTTCTAAGAAAATAATAGGACGCATGCAGAAAGGTATAAATGTCTGCATATTCATGGCAACCTTGCCTTTTTTTTTTTTTTTTTTTTTTCTTTTTAGCTGAGCCATCCCGCCACCTGTTGGCAGCTCACAGCTGCTCAGCTCGGGCTGACTCGAAC
>NW_017731434.1:3785602-3795519 GCF_001890085.2 Hipposideros armiger
GCTGCTCAGCTCGGGCTGACTCGAACCGCTGTTGCTCAGAGCTCAAACTCTTGAGCGAGCTCTTAACCAACTGAGCCACTCAGCCGGCCCTTAACCTTGCCTTTAAAGTGGCATTGTGCGGGTGACTTTCCTTTGCCTGGTTTCTGCATGGAAAGACAGCCACTCCTGTAATACTTCTAGCCCTTTTCCCAACACACATTCCTCTCCAGAGGAACACGAGTAACTTGTTTGGTTGGGGAGTCAGGGCTCTGCTGCCCCCCGTTGTCATACTATGGGATCTGTCTGCCTGCATAGAGCATGTGTTTCCTACATCAGTTTCCTACCATGTGGAGTTTGTATCAGGCCCTCCACTGGGAGGCCTGCAGTTTTCCAGCTCTGCCTGGGCCTGTCTGGGAACTCTCTTTAATTCCAGCTACTGTGTTAAGATCTCATTGGGCTGCACACCTGATCCATGTCCTCCATACAACTTTTATCAAAAATAAGGCTGATAATCTGATTTTCATCTGTCTGACTCTTCTCTATTGCTCAGTTAGTATTGGACTGATACCCCCCCCCAAATAACAACAAAAAATAAAATTTGGATAGCCAAAATCATGGGATCAATTAAAAAGTTAAGTCTGTAAAACTGATCATCCATTCAAAATGATCCCATTGAGATACGTATGTATGTATGCATATAAATATGAATATATATATATATATGAAGAAGATTATAATATAGCATTTAATTATATTTCTGCCTGTTATAGGCTGTATTTGTGGCTGTGTTTACTGTGTTAATTGTGGCTGGTATGTACTTTCTTTTATTCATTTGTCTCTCAGGCAGTTTCCTTGACAGGGTGAGAAGGGTCTTGGTCACAGCAGGAGACCTGGAATTGGGTCAGCTTTTCCCTGAGGGACAATTACTTTACTTGGACATCTCTTATAGGACCAGGTCCCCAGGTGATCTGTGGCTACTGACTCCATACCCTTATCTTCTCTGTGGAGCCTCACCTGGTCAGAAAGGAGCTCACCTGTGGACCTAGATGATGCAATAGTTATCTTGTTTCTCCAATGCCCTGTTCAGTCTCCTTCCCAGGAAGCTGGAGCTGCTGAGCCAGTGCCTGAGCCATCCCGGAGCTGCTGAGGGTTGGGAGAATTCTCCTACTCAAGAGAATAAAATCATAGATAATAACAAGCTCAGGGCGAGCTGGTGCACAGAGTTACTTCTAAATTCCCAGAGATGCCCAAATCATTATCATTTGCAATGGCTCCTGGGAAATGAAATTTTCCATATAAGTGAAGTTTCTAGATCACTAGCATTTACTACTTTAAGAGCCTATCCTATTTTTCTTAATCATTTTTAATATAAATCTCACTGAAGGGCTTTCAACTTATTTCCACAAGCATTCAACGTTTTCTTGATGACTCAGTCTCATCCTCATAAAGAACATATTTTATTGTGCTGTAGCGATGTTCTCTGAGCACATTCAACCATGTAGTCCTGAAGAGCAGCTTCTGATTGTATTTTCAAGGTCATGCCTGTGTTTTTTAGGTTGTCAAAGTACTTCCCTGCTGGAAACTGTTCCATCTGACAATCTGTGTACTCTGGCTGAGACCCTGCTGTATTGAATTAGCATTTGGTGGAGGAATGGCTCTGATTAGCATCAGGATTCAGCATCCTAATGGCAGACACGTTTCTGCCACTGTGAGGCCATTTCTATTCAGTTCTGAGTTTGCTGCTGTGTTTGGCCACTCTGGTTATAGAGGTCAGCAATCCGACTCCTGGTTGAATGGGTCATTCTTATACTTTGCAACAAGACTTCTATTCACCTGTCTGACAACCAAATTAAAATTCACATTTTGCTTTACAAACAGGCTTCCTTATAGATTAATGATCACTTACATTATAATTTTACAAACTGTGGTTCAAACAAATGAAGACAATTTTCTAATCGTATTCAGAATAAAACGTTTATTAATTCAGGATCTGTTTCTGAGTCTGTAAGACCGGAAATCACAAGCTATTTCTAAGAGAATTCCAAGGGGACAGTTGAATGATCGTGTACTCATCCATTTAATAACTCTATTCAACTTAATTAAAAAATGAAGTCCTTTATTGGTTTTCTATTGCCTAAAGTATAAACTACAATTGCTTCAACATTCTATCAGTTAGTTTGGTTGCCTAAAAAGCGCCCAAAACATAGTGGTTTAAAACAAAAAGTTTCTTTATGTTTTATGTCTGTGGGCCAGTGGGCAGTTCTTTTGGTCTGGGTCAGCTTGGATGGAATTAGATGGTCTAGGGTGGCTTCACTCACATGCCTGGAATGGCTAGGATGACTGGGGCCTCTTTCCATAAAGACTTTCGTCCTGCAGGGGGCTGACTTGGGTGTGTTATATTGTGGCAGAAGGGTTTCCAGCAATAAGACAGGGCAAATCCAAAGTACCTTTATTTTTCAAGCTTCTGCATATGTCATATTTACCAATGTCCTGTTAGCCAAAGCAAGTCCCATTGGCTTCCGTGCATGGGTACAAAGAGGCATGATTTATGGGGGTCATTACTGCAATGTTCTATCACAGCATGTTCCAAGCTGTCATTCTAACCCTGAAGTTCCCAAACTAGGGTTGAGGTGCTCTGGGATGCCATGGTGAATTCACAGAGGGTATTGTGGAATATTTTTAAATTTTGAGGGAAACATAATTATATTCTGTTGGACATCATGCAAGCTTGATGTATGTCACAGTGTCAGCATAATATGCTATGTCCCTTTTGCTGCTGTTGTATCTTTGCAAAGCTGAATTTTTGGCGGTTGCTGTATTTGTATTTGTTCCCCATTTTGGAAAGCCATATCACCAACAGCCAGGCTGCTTTTGGTATTTTAATCACCAATACAACACACTCAAATTAGTCTATGTTGGTAGATATCAAATCACCATGAATTCCATGTATAGACACATTGACTGCTTCACTAGTCTCCTGGTGTAACTGTGACTAAGCCTATTGGCATACCCATTATTTTATTACAAACACCATTCTTTTTATCTCTCCTTTGTGTTACAGTCAGGGAATTATGTTGCTATGTTAAAAAGTTGTATGTATTATGATAGGTTACAATTTGGTATGAATTCTGTCTTAAGACAGTATTTGGAATCAGTAAAGAACAGATTTCTTTTTGCAAGAAAACCCCAGTGATTGATTTTCCCTGGAGGGCATATTGGCTCTGAAGCAGTATTACTGGGCCTGAATTTGAAAGAGTTATTAAATCTTTCAAGAGACTATATTCTGTGTTTTAGGTTTTAAGAAACCTGACCTAATTTACCAGAGAAATTGGGCTTTTCAGGTGACATCCTTTTTTAAAAATTTTTTTAATGTAGTTAATTTTTGTCCTCTTGGCTGAACAATGTTGTGCTTTTCATTTGAGGGACGAACCTTGGCAGAAAATAAAATAAAATAAAGAAACTGTTTTGATTTAGTCCTCCCCCCCCCTCTTCTAGGAAAAATATCCCTTAGGGAGTAAAATAACGGTGTGAGACATCATATGGCAACTCAAAAGGCTTCCTGTAACTAATTACAAGGAGGCTGGAACTAGGAGTGTTTTGGGCAAAATGTCCTGATCTGCTGTTTCCTGCTTGACGACATTCTATGTTACCACAGGAGTGCTATTTTGTGGGAGGGGGTGTCTTACTGCCTGTTATTAACAATGTTACTTTTCCCAGTCAATCATATAATTGTTGAGAAGAAGGTAAAAATACAATACTTAACTTTGGGTTTGAGTCTTATCTTCCAAACAGGGGGTTGGTCCAATTCTAGAATGGCTGCTCTGCTTGATCTGGCTTGCCCAGCTTCTAAAAGAGAGTGAGTTCTTTATTCTAGACACACTTCCTTTCCCTGCTTTGGAAATTCCTTCTTCTTGAAACCTCTCCCCCAGCCCTGCCTTTGCCCCAATGAGACAAGTGCTTCCTCAGGGACTTGCCTTTTAGTCTGCCCAGTCACTGGTCTGGGTGGTTGGTCAATCAGGATGGAGGAAAGGGGGAGACTTCTGGCTCTACAATTAATAGTTGCATAACTTAAATTATCTGTGCCTCAGTTTCCTCATCCATAAAACAGGAAATATAAGAATACTTAATCCTTAGGGTTGTTGTGATAAAATGTATTAATGTGTATAAATGGAAAGCAGGGAGGGGGAGATAAAACCACACTGAGACATTTAAACAAAAGAATGTTTTGTTTGCCTCTGTTTCCTAGCTGGTGTTTTATTGCAGATTGGCTGAGCTTAATTGACTTCTTTAATCTTTTTGATGGAGGAACTAGGAGAAAAACTGGATAAAAGCAAAGTAGAAGGAGTCATCAGCTTGGGCTTTAGATTTAGAACTTGGGCTTTTTGAAGTCTGTATCCCAGGTGGACCCATCTTAGCCCACAAATTAGTGACTGATAGGAAATGACTGTATTAGTGAACATTCATTTTAATGTGGAGCATCTGCCACATTCTGAGCACTGTGCTAAGCCCTGTGGCTACAACTGGTGACCAAGACAGACAAGGTGGGGAGACAGACCATAAACAAATACATAAAAAGTAAACAAGATAACTTAATGTAGTATAAATACTTTGAAGAGTATAAAATCAAATTGCTACAAAGTGATCCCATGTTGTTCACTGCCTGTGCTAAAGTTGGAGGCACGTGGGGGAGGCCACACTGCAAACCGAGGACAGCTGCCACCAATACCAGGCCTTGGGTAGCCCTGCAAAAAACCAGGAGACTCTGAGGCCTGTTGCCATCTCCCAGCTCCCTTAAGTTTCAGACACTGATAGAGCCTCATACAGTATGCAAGTTGGGTGAGGCAGGGTCTCAGGGAGTCACTAGAGTGGGAAGAGTTGTGACCACCAGGTTAATGTAAATTCTGTTGTTTTTTTTTTGTCCAGTGCTGAGCCTGGAGCTACTCAGCAAAAGTTTCAGAGCACGCCCAGGCCAATCACTGCCTGCTGAGGCCTGCAAGACTCTAATAGTTTTCCAAGAAAGAGTGCAATGAAGGAGGGGCTGGCTGTTCGAAGAGAAAATGCCTCCGGCATTGGGGTAGTTGGGTGGGGTGTGGTCTCAGTGAGTCAGCAGGGTGGACCAGTGGAGCTCCCAGGCCAATCAGATTCAGATTTGACAGTGGTGGGGGTGGGCTCAATGCAGCAAAAATGGTATCCACCTGCTGGCTGCATGAAAGGAGGACCTCAAACAAGGAAAATGCCAGGCTGTCCTCCAGTCCTCCCCCTGAAGTTACACACCTCAGTCTGCACCCCCACATCTCTCCGATGCCTCCTGAGTCATTGTCCCTCCACCGGAGCTCAAGGTGAGTGCCTGCAAGAGAGTGAGTTTGTGCAAAGGCTGTTTTAAAGGGTGCCTAGGTTTCCCACAGCCTTCCGTCCCACCTGGATGGTCAGAATCCCCACTGTTTTTCACAGCCAGATGTTGTGGGGGCTCCTTTTCCTGGCACCAGTACTCCGGACTGGGGAGTGTGGTGTAAGGGGCTGGGGCCTGTTACTTGTCTGGGGGGAACCTCTGCAGCCGAGATATCTCTCCTGATTCTCAACCCCTACACAGAGGTTTGAGGCCCATTCCGCATCTCCACCCCTCCTATCAGCCTTGAGGAGGCTTTATATTTTTAGTCAAAGGACTTCTGTTTTGCTAGACTTCAGATGGTTCTCCAGGTTGATTGTTCTATAATTTAGTTGTAATTTTATTGTGTTCATGGAAGGACGCAAGCACAATATTTATCTACTCTGCCATCTTGGAGCTCTCCCAGCTGTTTCTTCTCAATCTCTCTTGGTGATTCATTTTCTTTTCCCTGACCTCTGTATATTAGCATGCTCTCTTAGTCCTCAATTCTCTTCTCTTCTCTATCTATATTCACCATTGGAGATCTCATTCAGTCATATGGTTTAAAATACCATCTACATGTCAGTAATTTATATTTATATCTCTAGCCAAGATCTCTCACCCAGTTTAAGTCTAAAAGTGAACTTGTGGTGTTCCTTTATAAGTTTGCTCCATCCTCAACCTTCTTCTCAGCTGATGGCTATTTCATTCTTCTAGTTGGTCAGGCTAAAAATTTTGGAAGCAACTTTATCTTCTCTTTTTCATACTCTGCATCCAACCCATAAGCAAATCCTGTTGCCTTTACCTCCAAAATATATCCAGAATCTGACCCCTGTTAACCACATCCACTGCTACCATTCTGGTACAAAACACCATCATCTTCCCTTCAGGTCACTGTAATAGCTTCCAAATTGGTCTTTCTGTGTCTATGCTAGCCACACTATATTCTATTCTCAACACAGTAGTCAGAGTGATCCTTTCAAAATGGAAGTTACATATGTTACTCCTCTGTTCAAATTAATGGAAGGGGCCCCTTTTCACTGAGAGTAAAACCCAGGACCTCACAATGCGTTGCAAGGTCTTGTATCATCTGGACCCTGTGACTTCTCTGACCTTGTCATCAACTGCTTTCTCCTTTGCACACTCCACTCCAGCCATCCTAACCTTCTTGCTAGACCTGACATATCAGGTATGCTCCTACCTTAGAACCTTTGCTCTGACTGTACCCCATGTCTCAAATGCTTTTGACATTAGCATGGCTCACTCCTGATCCTCTTTCAAGCCTTTGCTCAAATCTCACCATCTTAGTGAGGCCTATCCTGACCACTCATTTTAATATTGTAACCTGACCACTCATTTTAATATTGTAACCTGCTCCTCATCCCTACCACTGGCACTTCCATTCCCTTTACCCTTCTCCATTTTTTCCTCATAATGACATTGATTTTCTAGTAAACCATGTAGCTAGTATTATTAGGTATTATATTTATTGGTTCTGATCTGTCTTTCTCCACTAGAATAGACATTTTAATAGAATAGGAGATTGTCTTTTTCACTTGTATGTAGAGTCTTGAGTTTTTGGCACATAGGAGGTACTCAATAAATTTTTATAGCATGAACATATGATTCACCCGTTGAGACTGAGCACATTGCTGATTTAATCAAATCAGAGTTCTCTTAGCAAGAAAGAAAAGAGAAAAGCTGTTTGGTGAGCAGTTACCAATATGTGACATGGATTCTAAAATGCCCAGATACATTGGGGAAAATAGAATTATGGATTGATTGAGGAATTATTTGAGCTGTTTCTAAAATCTGGTATTCAAATTAAAGGAGCTACAGTTTATTTCCTGAACTGATTTTGTTTTTAACAGGAAGTAAAGTAGGACATCTTTATGGATTGTATGAAAAAGTGGTAGTATTGCTTTTAACTTTACAGAGATGCCACGTTACCAGGGATGGAATGATGTAGGGAGTATGTATAAAGGCACATGTTTCCTGGCACATAGGGAATGCTCAGTAAATATCTGCTGAATTTTGCCTAAGGCTATTTTTACCTATAAAAGTAATCAGAGGAATATATAATAGAATATATTGAATGTATCATATCACCTTACTGTTGGAAAGGATTGGAATGATGTACATCCTCTTCAGTGTTCTTCACAGATGAGTAAAAATGAGCTGAGCAAAAAATGAGCACAGATGAGCTAAAATCTGCCTTCCTTTCAATTTTACTCTTGGGCACTCCAGAACAAATCTATTCACATTTATACAGGAGATCCTGTCAAATATTTGAAGGCACCGATCATGCCTTCTCTTCCACAGCATAAACATACTCAAGTTTCTTATCTGGCTTAGTTTTGAGAATCTTCACCATCTTGGTCACCCTGTTTTTGATGAAATGAAACTTCACAATGTTGTTCTAAAAAGTTAATGGTCAAAGTGGTTCACAGTGCTGTTAATTGAGTATGATAAAATGAAGTCCAGAGAGCTCACTTTTAATGAGGTAATATGCTGAATGTTCTCTTGGTTGCAAATTACAAAAGGTCCAGCTTAAATCAGTTTATCGTAATGAATAAATACGTGAATACACAAGTATTATGGGTAAATGAAGTAAGTCAGTAAGTATGTAAGTAAGTAGGTAAGAGGAGGAGGTATATTGGCTAACAAATGAAAAGTCAGAGGTAGGTCTACTTTTCGGTAGAGCTGGAGATCCAGGGGCTCAGATATCATCTAACCTGTGTCTTCATTGCTAAGTTCTCCTTTGTGTTTTCTTCACTCACAAGCAGGCTCTCTCCAAATATTTCTTCTTAGAAGCTCCAGGTTTACATCTTACAAAGTTAGCAACTCCACTCAGTACTAAGGTCAGAATTCTTGAGAAAAGCCAACATTTAATGGAATAGGAAGACTCTTTGCTGATCTTCCAGGATGTAAATTCTGTCATAAAGGAAATGAATTCTGCATAGTATGTGTACAATGTAACTTGCTGTAACTGGCTCCATATTGTCTGTTAGTGACAACTGCTTCCTTTTGAATGTACTCACAATGCTTCTTTATTTTATGTCTCCCAGAATTCTTTCTGGAATTGACCTCAAGTTCATGACTTGAAAGTTGTAGAACCTATCCTTTTCAAAGTTTTAAAGTTAAGACATCATTTCCCTGTCTTTTATCTTTTAACCCTTTTCCAGTTCACACTGATTCTTCAGAGATATAATAATTTAATAATCACTTATTGAATACTACATAACATATTTCCCTCATTCATATTTGCAAGTTCTTGTCTTCTGTGGCTGGAATTCATTTAGGTAGGTTTAGAAATTTGAATCCCTTTAAATCAACCATTTAAATCATGCCTCTTATAATCTGCCCACATGCCTTGACATTCTAGTTCTATATAAAAGAATTTCCATTGCAGTTATTCTACATTTTGTTTAACCATTCACCTGTTGGTGGATATTTGGGTTTGAGATTTTGGCCATTACAAATAAAGGTGTTATGAACATTTGTGTATACATTGTATATATGAACATAGACTTTTTTCCCCCTCATAAATAAAGTTTTATTGGAACACCTTGAAGCTCATTTGTATACATATAGTCTATGGCCACTTTTGTGCTGCAAGGGCAGAGTTGAATATTTGCAACTGAGATAGTATGAACATAGGCTTTTATTTCTCTTGGGTAAATAACTAGGAGTGGAATGGCTGGATCATATAGTAGGTGTATACTTAACCTTCTATGAAACTGCCAAACTATTTCCAGAGTAGTTGTATGATTTAACATTCTCGCCAGAAGTATATAAGAAGTACAGTTACTTCACATCTTCATCATATCTTGGTGTGGTCAGTCTTTTAATTTTTAGCTATTCTAGTATAGTGGTTTTCCATTGTCATGTTAATTTGCATTTCTCTAATGACAGATGATGTTAAACATCTTTTTGTGTGCTTACTTGCCATTTATATATCTCCTTTTTTGAAGGGTCTATTAAAATCTTTTCACCCCAGTTTTTGAGATATATTGGGTTGTCAGAAAAGTCATGACGTATTTTTTCTATGTTTTTCATTGCAAAAACGTGTCATGACTTTTCCAACAACCTAATAATTGGCATATAACATTGTATAAGTTTAAGGTGTACAACATAATGATTTGATACATGTATATATTGTTAAATGATTACCACAATAAATTTAGTCAAGATCCATCACCACACAAAATTATTATTTTTTTCTTGTAAGTCTTTTAATATCTAGTCTCTTAGCAACTCTCAAATATGCAATACACTATTGTTAGTTACCATGCTGTACATTATATCCCCAGAACTTATTTATCTTATACCTGGAAGTCTGTACCACCTTCACCCATTTTTCCCACCTTGCCTCTGGCAACTATCAATCTGATCTCTGTGTCCATGAGTTTGGTTTTCCCATATTCCACAAATAAGTGGTGTCATACAGTATTTGTCTTTCTCTGTCTGCTCTCAAGATCTATCCATGTTGTCACGAATGTCAGGGTTTTCTTATTTTTTAGCTGAATAGTGTTCCTGTGTGTGTGTGTGTGTGTGTGTGTGTGTGTGTGTG
>NW_017731434.1:3796421-3839740 GCF_001890085.2 Hipposideros armiger
AGTGTCACTGGCCCTCATATGTGGGATCCGAACCGGGGCCCTCTGGCATCCCAAGCCAGTTCTTAACCATTGCGCCACTCGGCCGGCCCGATGATTATGATTATGATTATGATTGCTATCTTTTAGGGATCAGTGTCCTTCCTTGCCTGGTGTTTACTGTCTTAAAAACCATTGCTTAATATGTTCATCTGTGTTTTCAGTTGTTTCAGGTGGTAAATCTTGTCCCTATTTCCTCATCTGGACCAGAAGTTCAAGTTCTGAGATGTGTCTTCTTGCATCTTCTCAGATCAATTTGGCTTCCTGTCTTTCTGTGCTAGAATTATATTTACTCCTTGTTTTTGCTTGCTCATTGCTTGTTTCCTTGAAAGTGTGAGTTTCTTATTGTTCCTCTTTTCTTTTTGTGCACATAATTTTAGCTTCAGTTTTTGCAGACAATCTGTAGATGAGCTGCCCTTGTGTTAAATGCTGTCCTCTGATTTAGGTACCTGGACGTTGTGGAACAGGTTCTGTGATACAAAACAAGATTGAATACAGTTGCCCCATCTGCAGCCAGATGCTGGGCAGTTTTTTTCAGAACAGCTGTTGGACATGATGGGCCCTATGCAGAAGAAAGACCATTTTTATTTTATAGAGAGAAAATAGTAGGTGAATAATTCAATTTACCTTTGTCTCATCTTATGCCCCTTTACCATACTAGAGTGTTAACTCCTTGAGAGCAGAGGCAGTGTCTAATTTATTACTGCATTCTTACCATCTATTATCATACCTGGGACTTAATATCTATAATCATATCTATGGAACAAATGAGTGTATACTGTGTGCCCTCAAGTGACCCTATCACTTTTTTTCTGCCACGAACATAGCTCAACAAAGTCCTTTTCATTGCCCTAAGCCTTTCTTAGTTTTATTATAATTATATGCCATTCTTGTTTGTCATGACTGTTTATACTATGAATTTCACCTTAGCAGATGGCTATTTTGGGACTGCTGTGCCACCTAAGAGAAGTTAAAGGTTTGTATTTAGAGGGAGATTTTTGAGACAACTTTAGCCCTTATCCACTTATCCAAAGTGTGCTGGACTATGTCTGTGCAGAACTTGTCAAATTGTTGTGGTGCTAATGTCCTTTTAAAGTGCTGTTCTATGCTGGTTTGTAGTTTCTAAGCAACATTGTTAGGCTTATGGATTTTCATCTCCGCTTAAAAAATGGTGAAAAGACCTTTGGGATAAACCCTAGCCTAAATTTGTTCTAGGTAGATGTAATTAGCCTCTGATTCTAAACACCTCAGGCATAGCCTCTAAGGGAGTTAAAATAACACTTTGACACACAACTACGAGCATTGAGGAATGTTATCCATTGAAATATTTTCTTAATTTTAATAATACACCAAAAGTAACTCATATTATTTGTAAAGGACTTAGCACAGTCTGACACAAAATGAGTGTTCAATAAATGTGAGCTATTGTTGTTGTTAAAGTATTTTCCTTTGCATCTTTCTTCTTTAGGTCTGTCTCTATCATGATTCTCTGATACCATATTATATGGAAATGCAAATTACTAAAAAGACTTGTGAAAGGACAGTTGACTCGTGCTTTATATTTCATGGACCAAGTTCCCATTTGATCTGTTTTCTAGTGTGCAGGCTGGTGTAGTTGCTGTAGTTAGTGTTGCGGCCCTTGCCCTTTACATGCTCTGCACCATCTCCATCCAAATGCAGCCCTGTCTCTTCTGTTTGTCTCAACATGGCCCATCAGTGGCTGTAGCTTCCTCAGGTACTTACAGCCAAAGCCTCCCTGCTTCACTATGGGATCACAAACAGCAATTGCCACAATAACAACAACTAATATTTGATGACTTGCTTTCTTTGGCTGGGCTGTGTAGCACTTAACATCTATTATGTCATTTAATTAACACACCACATTTATGTAGAAGTCAATTTGTGAGTTTTGGTATCCTGTTAAGGTAATGCTACTGTGTCACTCCCCAAGTTTTAGGCTAGTCTTATTTAAGTGTTCTATCCATGTCATAGCTTTGCTACTGGGTATCCACATACAGATACACCGTGTCTGTGATTCAAAGTGGGTGGGATATCTGGGGAGGATAAGCATCAGCTCCCAGAGGCCAGAGTGAAAGAGACATGACACTGAACAAGAAACACAAGGGAAGCGTGTTAGTTTTCTATTGCTGCCGTAACAAATTACCATCCATTGAGTGGCTTAAAACAACCCAAATTTATTATCTTATAGTTCTATAGGTTAGAAGTCCAATGTGGGTTTCACTGGGCTAAAATCAGGGTGTCAGCAGGACTGCATTCCTTTCTGGAAGCTATAGGAATCAGTTTCCTTGCCTTTTCCAGCTTCCAGGGGCTGCTGGCATTCTTTTGTTGGGACCCCCTTCAATCTTCAAAGCTGGGAATGGCAGGCTGAGTCATTCTCATTCTGCCATCTCTCCGGCTTCTTCTCTTCTGCCTCCCTCTTCCACCTGTAAGGACCCTTGTGATTACTTTGGGCCACCCAGATAATATAAAATAATTTCATTTCAAAGTTAGCTGATCAGCAATCTTAATTCCATCTACAATTTTAACTCCCTTTTGCTATGTATCCTAACGTACTCATAGGTTCCAGGAATTAGGACATGAGCATTATTGGAAAGCCATTACTCTTGCCTCCCACAAGAAGTTAAATCCTTCTGTTGGGGCCTTGTGGAATAGCCATAGCTCTCCCCTCCCAGGAGATTCTCCTTATAGGGTCAACATTGGTAATCCACATTATACTTATAAGAAATAATGCAGACTTTATTAAGTGCCTATGTGTAACATGCCACAGCAACCATTGCAAACATTTTACTTACATTCACTATTTAAATTTTCCTTATAATCTTGCTATGTAGTTATTACGCCCATTTTACATATGAGGATATATTAACTCAGAGAGGTTAAGGACTGGATCCAAATTCACTCAGCTACTATGTGTTAATATTCTTTCTGTTTTTTTTTTTTTTTTTAGCTGAGCCATCCTGTCATGTTGGCAGCTCAGCGACAGCTCTGCTTTGGCCAGGAATCAAACTGCTAGTTGCTCAGAGCTCACACTCTTCAGTCACTCGGCCAGCCCTATGTGTTCATTTTCTTTGCTGTGTAATAAATTAGCACAAACTTTGCAGCTTAAAACAATACCCATTCATTAGCTCACAGTTCTGTAGGTCAGGAGCCTGGTCATGGTGAGGCTGGGTTCTCTGATCATGTTCTCACAAGGTTAAAATCTGGGTATTGGCCCAGATTTTTTTTTTTTTTTGAGGCTCTAGGGAGGAATCTGTTTACAACAAGAAGAAGGTCATTCTTTAAGTGTTTTTTTTTGTTTTTTTGTTTTTGTTTTTGTTTTTTAAGCTGAGCCATCCTGCCACCTGTTGGCAGCTCAGCAGCTGCTCAGCTCGGGCTGGCAATCGAACCGCTGTTGCTCAGAGCTCACACTCTTGAGCGAGCTCTTAACCAACTGAGCCACTCGGCCGGCCCAAGAAGGTCATTCTTGTTGGCCAAATTCAATTCCTTGGGGTTGTAAGACTGGAGTTACTGTGTTCTTGCTGGCTGTCAACTTAGGTCACTCTCAATTTCTGGAAGGTACCTCCAGCCCCTGACACATGGCTCCCTCCATCTTCAAAGCCAGTAATTGAGACTCTCCCTGTGTTGAATCCCTCTCATGCTTCAAATCTCTTTTTCCAGGAAAAACTCCATCCCTTTTAAGGGTTTACCTGATTAGGTCAGGTCCACTAAGGCTCTTTTTTAAGATCACCTGTTGCATATAATAAAAACTAATTAAGGGTGTGATATTCCATCATATTCACAAGTCAAGGGGAGAGGATCTTACATAGGCATGAGTCACTGGGGACATGTTAGAATTCTGCTTACCTCAGAGGGGGAAAGCCAGTCTTGAACCCATGTATATCAGATTACAATGCCTGGGCTCCTTTACTCGGCCGATCTGCATGCAAAGACAAAGATCCATGTTTCTTCCAAAGCAAAAGGTGGAAGTGAAGCAGCAGGCATCTGCTCAGGAGGACAGTTTAGAGCCCTAAGTGCTGCTGAAGGCCGTGTGTATTGTTTGATCTGCTGGCTCTCCTGGTTGGTGTGGAGCAGCTGCAGCGCCCACAGCTCCTCTAGCTCTTGCTACCGTGTTTCCCCGAAAATGAGACCGGGTCTTATATTAAATTTTCTCCAACAATTTACTTTATTTTTTATTCATGTACAAAAATCTACATTTATTCAAACAGTCATGTCTGGCTGACGAGCTTAACTGGGGCTTATGTTTGGGGTGGGCTTTTATTATGAGCATCCTGAAAAATCATGCCAGGGCTTTTTTTCCAGTTAGGTCTTATTTTTGGGGAAATATGGTAGATCTCTTCCTTCAACTTCTCAGTGTTCGGGGCCAGAGATGAGTACATTCCTTGGTAAAGAATATCAATTTCTTCCACACAGCACCTGCATTGTTAGTTTGTGGTTCCAGTGTGTCTTTGTATGCTCCAGTTTTTTCTTGCAGGTTTTGTTTATCTTCAGGTTCCGGTTTGTCCTTGTTCTCCCATAATTTATGTCTGCTTTTTCTCCCTCATCTGCCAGAGCTGCTGACCCACAGTGACTTCAGATTGATCACCATGCACAGATGCAACTGCTTTCATTTCTTTCTTCACCAGCTCCCGTTTTTATGGTTTCTGGGTAGTGACTTTTCTCTGGGATTATTAGTGATGGCTCCCAGCAGCAACAGGAACTTTCTGAAGTTTGCATATTTTGTTGCTGCAGATGTTTCTTGACTCCCTGTATTTGGAGATATCCAGAATTGAAATTGTGACCTTTGATTGTCAGTTTTCCAACAATGGTATAAACTTCTATTTCCCTATATTAAAATTTTTCTTACTCAAACATCTAGTGTGGTTTCATTTTTATGACCAAATTCTGCATGACTTAGAATGGTAAAAATGCTCAGCATTTAAAAAAATTTTATTTTTATTAAATTAATTAGGGTGATATTGGTTAATAAAATTATATAGGTTTCAAGTGTACAATTCTATAATACATCATCTCATATTGCATTATGTGTACACCATCCAAAGTCAAATCTCCTTCTGTCACCATACATTTGATCTCCTTTATCCTCTTCTATCTCCCCCTGTTCCCCTTTCTCTCTGGTAACCACTAAACCGTTGTCTGTGTCTATGAGTTTTTTTGTTGTTATTGCTTTCAGTTTTATATCACACATATGAGTAAAATCATATTGTTCTTGACTTTTTCCAACTGATTTATTTCACTTAGCATGATAATCTCAAGATCTATCCATGTTGTAGCAAATGGCAGTATTATATCTTTTCTTATGGCTGAGTAATGTTCCAGTGTGTGTGTGTGTGTGTGTGTGTATATATATATATATATATATATATATATATATATATATATATATATATATATATATATATATATATATATATCACATCTTCTTTATCTAATCCTCTATAGAAGGACACTGGTTATTTCCATGTCTTGGCCACTGTGAATAATGCTGCAATGAACATAGGGGTACATATATCTTTACAGATAAATGTTTTTGGATTTTTTGGGTAGATACCCAGAAGAGGGATTGCTAGGTTGTATGGCAATTCTATTCTTAATTTTTTGAGGAACCCCATTGTTTTCCATCGTGGTTCTACCTATTTACATTCCCACCAGCAGAGTATGCAGGTTCCATTTTCTTCATAGCCTCTTCAACGCTTGTTATTTCCTGTTTTACTGATAATAGCCATTCTAACAGGCATGAGGTGGAATCTCTTTATAGTTCTGATTTGCATTTCCCTAATAGTTAGTGAAGTTGAGCATCTTTTCATATATCTGTTGGCCTTTGTATTTCATCTTGAAAGAAGTGTCTGTTCAGGTCCTCTGCCCATTTTTTCATTGGACTGTTTATTTTGTTGCATTGTATGAGTTCTTTATATATTTTGTATATTAGTCCCTTATCAGAGGAATTGTTTGCAAATATCTTCTCCTATTTGATTGGCTGCCTCTTTGTTTTGCTGATGGTTTCTTTTGCTGTTCAGAAGCTTTTTAGTTTGATATAGTCCCAACCATTTATTTTTGCTTTTACTTCCCTTGCCTTTGAGGTCAAATTCGTAAAATCCTCTCTAAGATGAAGGTCCATACATTTAGTACGTAAATTTCCTTCTATGTAATTTATTGTTTCAGGTCTTATAGTCAGGTCTTTGATTCATTTTGAGTTAATATTGGTACATGGTGACAGATAGAAGTCTAGTTTCATTCTTTTGCATGTGGCTTTCCAATTTTCTCAGCACCATTTATTGAAGAGGCGTTCTTTTCTGCATTGTATATTTTTGGCCCCTTTGTCAAAAATTATTTGCCCATATATATGTGGGTTTATTTTTGCATTCTGAATTCTGTTCCATTGGTCTATGTGTCTGTTTTTCTGCCAATAACATGCTATTTTGATTATTGTCATTTTGTAGTATAAACTGAAGTCAGGGAGTATGATAACTCTGGCCTTGATCTTTTTTCTTAGGATTGCCTTGGCTATTCAAAGTCTTTTGTGATTCCATACAAATTGGATGATTTAAAAATTCTCAGTATTTTCAGAACATCATTTTAATAATCTTGAGGCTGTTGCAGTCAGTGGGATTTTTTTCTTTATTGTAGTTTTCTTTATTTACAGTATAAGTCTTCAAAAGGTCAAGGCAGATAACATGTCAAGCATATAAAGTCAGTGGGATATTTATTTCTTTAACAACTAGGAGGTTCTGGATTGACAGCCCCTGGTTATGCTGGACTGTGATGAAGTACATGGTATTTCATTTGGGTTCAAGTTATGTAGTTTTGGGACATAAAGTGTTCAACCTCAGCTTTGGGACCTATTATCTCAGAGATAGACCTTGATTCCTTCTTTATTCATATAATTTAATTACAACTGTAAGGAACATGTATTTATTTATTTATTTTTTGAGAATGGTCAGTCTTTGAGGATATTGTCTTTCTTTCCACATATACATAAATTGTAAAATAATTTTTGACTCATATAGTATACCAAAGATGAGAAGCATTTCATTCTGAAAAACAGAAATGTAATATAAATTGAAAAACAAACAAACAAACAAACTGAGCCAACCTTAAATAAATAAATGGAAATCTTCATATGCAAGACATGTAGTGGAAACTCAAAGCCAGATTGGCGAAGTCGGGAAGTAAAGTTGAAGTTGCCCTGGGGATGGTGGATCCAGGTAGCGTGCTCTTGGTTGGAATCTGGAATTTCGACACGCAAAATCATGAGATGAGGACTCAGGACTGTACAAGGTAGAGGACTGGAGTTGAGACTACTGCACAGAGCCAGAAGTCTCATAGGACTGCCCAGTCCATAGTATGGGGATTAGAAAAATGTGACTCACCAGCCCAGGAAAACTGAGGGTAGCATCCCATCCTGAATTATCATTCTTGTGGGATGCCTGTCTGAAAAATTAATATATACTGATCCAGAAACTGAATTTCAATAGAGACAAATAGGAAATTGTTCTCTAGAGAATGACCAGAGATCATCAGTGGGACTCCCATAGAAACAAATCTGTTGAAGATAAAAAAAAAATTGCAAATCATACAGGAAAGGAATCACTGTTAGGGGGAATCAGCAGATACAACTAATAAGAGAATTAATACCACAAGAACTGGAAAACTAGGACTATTTAAAATAGGCTTTGTACTGAGTATATTTAACATTTTTAAGAATAAACAAGAAACAAAGCCCATAGAAGAACAGGAGAGTATTAAAAAGGAACCAGGAAATTAGAAAAAGAATTAAGTAGAACTTTTGGAAATAAAAGAGACATTGAAATAGAAACATAGTAGTTAGGTTAAACAAATTAGTTGAATATAACAGTAAATTAGAACATAGATTTGAGAAAACCATTCAATACAGTATAGAGAAAAAATAGAAAACCTGAGAGATTAGACTGAAAGTTTCTACATATATTTAATAGGATTAGGAAGAACAGAACAGAGAGAATGTGGAAGAGGCAATACCTAAAGAGAAATGGCTGATTTTTTTTTAGAATTGAAAAAAAAAGACATGAACCTTCAGATTAAAGGAGACTATCAGCCTGGATCAAGATAAATAAAGCCAGGGAGCCAGCTGAGTGACTCAGTTTGTTAGGAGTTGGCTTGGGAGCACAAGCTCTGAGCAACAGGGAGGCCAGTTCAGTTCCCACATGGGTCAGTGATGCTGCTTTCTCTATAGCTAAGATGGTGAACAACAGGTCGACCTGGAGCTAGGCTGCTATGAGTGGCTGGCAATGGCGTAGGCTGCAGTGGGACTGCAGTGGGCTGCCGTGAGCTACTGTGAGTGGCCAGCAGCCAGCGTGAGCGGCCTACAGCCAGTGAGAGCTGCTGGGAGCCGCAGTGAGTAGCCGTCCAATGGCCGATGACTGACTTCCACAGCTGGGAGGAGCGAAATGATCATAATACCAACATGGGCCAGTGAAGCAACGTCCTCCACAACTAGACTGAAGAACAAAAGGACAGCAACTTGTCTGCTTCCCTTCCCCAATTCCCCAACGCTGTTCCCCTCCTCCAACTCCCCAATAAAATCTTTAAAATAAATAAATAAATAAAGCCAAATTTATATCTAGAAACATTGTGTAGAATTTGTATATCAAAGACAAACAAAAATCTTAAAGCCTTCCAGAGAGAAGAGACAGTGTACTTATTAAGGAAAATTAGGCTGATAATGACTTCTCATCAGTATGAATAGATGCCAGAAGGAAATGGAGTGTCACCTTTAAAATACTGAGGAAAGATAATAGATGCCAACTTAAAAATCGATATATTCAGATAAACTATAATTTAACAGATTTCTGGAGAATGCCTGTATCAAAAAGTTGATCTGTAAATTAAATTAAAAAATATCAGCTTCATGTTTCAGCTGGAAAATTGTTTAAGCTAAAGGGCCCTGATAAGGAGTAGATGATTTTTTTTGTGTGTGTGTGTGTATTTGTTTTTTTAAGATTTTATTGGGGAATTGGGGAAGGGGAACAGACAAATTGTTGTCCTTTTGTTCTTCAGTCTAGTTGTGGAGGACGTCGCTTCACTGGCCCGTGTTGGTATTGTGATCATTGCGCTCTTCCCAGTTGAGGCAAATTGGCCGTGGGCCATTGGACGGCGGCTCACAGCAGCTGCCAGCCATTCACGGTAGCTCACAGCAGCCCAATGCAGCCCACTGCAGCCTACGTCATTGCCCGCCACTCACGGCAGCCCAACTTCAGGTCGAGCTGTTGTTCACAATCTTAGCTGTAAAGGACGCAGCTTACTGGTGCATGTGGGAACCGAATTGGCAGTCCTGTTGTTCAGAGCCTGCGCTCTTACTAACTGAGTCCCTCGGCTGGCCCCAAGGAGTAGATGGTTTTTTAATGGCTTTTGTTTCTTAGGTGTTTCTTATTTAGGGCATAGAATGAAAGAGGATGAACAGAAGGGAATTCCCATTACTTTGCACAATAATGCAAATTGCTGTCCCTATTGTGGACACTTTAACATCTCTCTTTCTTGGATTTGCATATTACCTTCTAGTTCTGTGCCACTTGCATGTGTTCCTAATGAAGATGTAATCATACTGTTCATGCTACTTTGTCTTTTGTGTGATCTGGGCTTGAATTTTTAGCTCTGTTAGGAGCAGTGTGACCCTGGACAAATTATATAACCTCTTTGAGTCTTTCTTGTAAAATAAAGTAAGAAGAGAGTAATAGTTCACACAAAAATATTTGACTGAGGGGCTGAGTGCTGGGGATAGGAAGGTAAACAAGAGCAGATCTATACATGTTCCCTGTCTCATGGGCTTACTGCCTAGTTGGGGGTTGGGGGGCTAGAGACAATAGCTTAACTGTACAGCTGTGGTGAGCTCTCTGAGGGGTTCGTGGTCCTCTCCAAACCTGAAACACAAGGGTCTGACTGAGTTAGTTGATCAGGGAACCTTCCTTGAGGTAGTGCAGCTTGAGCTGAAACCTGACGGATAAGGAGGAATTAGACAAAGACATGCAGAAGGATGTACTGGCCCAGGGAATAGCACGTGTGGAGAACCTGTGGTGGGAGGGAGCACGCCATGTCCAGTGTGGTAGAACAGTAGGAGCAGCGTGTGTGAGAAGCAGATGGCATGCCACGGTGGGCCAGATCAAGCCGAGCATGGGAAGAACATTCTGGCTGTGGAGAGTGGATGGGGGGGCCAGGGTGGGTGTACGTAGACTAGGCAGGAGCTATTGCAGTGCTACCCAGCTAGAAGAGGATGGTGCTATGGCGGAAATGAAAGAGGTGGAACGGAGTGAATGGGTTCAAGAAATATTTAGGAAGTAAAATCTCAGGGGTTGGTGATGGATTACATAGAAGGGAGGATGGGCAACAGTTCCATGAAACCCTCTTGTGAGTGAATCAGATAGTTCTAAAACAGCAAACAATGTAATGAAAACTGGCAGATGTGGTTGCACAACTTAAACTAAACTATACATAAATTTTCCTTTGAAGACGGTGTCTTTGGAAAAGAACAAATAGAACATGTACGGACATTAAGTTTTCTGATATAGTTGCAAAATTAATTTTAGAAACACATCAAACCGTAGCTTCAGAGTATGTAAAGCACCACTTTAAAAAGTGACATGTGGATTAAAGTCAGTTATTATTATCAGAATTGTTAAGATTTTGTCAAAAAACATAATTTATGTGAGTGGGAGAAATGAAGTGAGACTTCTGAAACTATTTGATTTAAATAAAATCCACCTTAATTGAAACTCACTGTGCAGGACTAGAAAGAAATGGTTTGTTCAGATCCAGTCAGGATGTAATGGAAAAGGTGTATTTAGGGATAGTGGTTTTTTGTTTGTTTGTTTGTTTTGATAGAGGGCTTACTTGATAAAAGA
Source organism: Hipposideros armiger (assembly GCF_001890085.2). Taxonomy (NCBI): domain Eukaryota; kingdom Metazoa; phylum Chordata; class Mammalia; order Chiroptera; family Hipposideridae; genus Hipposideros; species Hipposideros armiger. Next base: position 3,807,350 of record NW_017731434.1, read on the forward strand.
CAAAGGGATATTATGGATTTTGATTCACTTAGCAAATATATATAATTATATTGGGTTGCCGGAAAAGTAATGATGTATTTTTTCTATGTTTTTTGTTGCAAAAATGCATCATGACTTTACCGACAACCCAATATATATATAATTATATATATATAATTATATTTTAATTTAGTTATGACTTTATTCACCTGATATAACTACACTTGGCATGAAGTAATGCTAACACAGGACCAAGAAGAGATTTACTCAAAAGATAAAATGTAACGTAATTTTCTGTACAAAATAATCCACAGCAGTCCTGACAATAGCAAGTTTTCCAACTGCCTTTAAAAATAGGCAATTTACAAAAACAGATATTTTACACACATTTCAGGAACATTTCTGTAATGTAAGCCTCATGACTTTAGATACGATCAATATGCTAATGACTACTAAATTCAAATCTCTAGCCCAAATGACTCCCCTTAATGTGACACTTATATATCCACTACTTAACAAATATTTTTGAGCTCCTAGTAACTGCTGGACACTATTCTAGATTTTGGATAAACAGTGATGAACAAAATAGCAAGATTTTTATCCTCATGGGGTTAGTGTAGGGGAGAGTTACACAAGTAAACACATAGGAACGTACCTTTCTTTTTTTTAGGTGCTGAAGTTGTGACAACACTATTCCCATTCAAGATACTGACACCTCAGAGACCTGCTCTCTTGTACTCAGGTACCTGGTTCAGCGGGAAAGCTGTAACACACAGGTCACATGTGCTCAGGACACTTCCTGGTAAAGTGAACATTTATTTAGGATGATAAGTAAATCACAACAAATGACACATTTGACAAGCTGACAAACACCCAAAAGTGTAACCCATTGACAAGGGGCTATAAAGTGAGGGCTCCTAAAGCTTATTACATTAAAAAAAATTAGTTCCAGGTGTACAAAGCAATGTAATACTTAGACATTTATACCCCTCATGAAGTGATAACCCCCCAATCTACAACCCCTCTGACATCGTATATAGCTGTCACAACAACATTGACTATTTTCTCTATGCTGCATTTTACATCCCATGATTATAGTTGACATTGAATATTATTCTACTTCAGCTTCAGGGGTACAGCACAGTGGTCAGGCATATGAAGTGATCCCCCTGATAAGTCCAGTACCCATCTGGCACCCTACATAATCTTTCCACTGTTATTGATTATATTCCCCACACTGTATTTCATATCCCTGTGATTATTTTGTGACTACTAATTTGTACTTTGTAATCCCTTCCCCATCCCTACCCCATCCCATCTAGCAACCATCAGTTTTTTTCTCTATATCTCTGAGTCTATTTCTGTTTGGTTTGCTCATTTATTCTGTTCTTTACAGTCCACATATAAGTGAGATCATACAGTATTTGTCTTTCTAAGTCTGACTTATTTCACTTATAATAATATTCTCTAGGTCCATCCATGTTGTTGCAAATGGTAAGATTTCATTCTTTTTTATATCTGAGTAATGCCCCATTGTATAACTGTACCACAGTTTCTTTAATCTTCTATTGATGGGCATTTTGGTTGTTTCCATATCTTGGCTATTGCGAATAGCACTGCAATAAACAGGGATGTATCTATTTTTTCGAGTTAGTATTTTGAATTTCTTTGGATAAATATACCCAGGGGTGGAATTGCTGGGTCATAAGGTAGTTCCATTTTCAATTTTTTTGAGGTACCTCCATACTGATTTCCATAATGGCTGCACCAACCTGCAGTCCCACCAACAGTGCACCAGGGTTCCCTTTTCTCCACTCCTCGCCAACAACAAATTTGTTGTTTGTTGATTTATTGATGATAGCCATTCGGACAGGAGTAAGGTAGTATCTCATTGTGGTTTTTATTTGCATTTCTCTAATGATTAGTGATTTTGAGCATTTTTTCATATGTCTGTTGGCCATAGTGATGTATCTTTCTAAAGAGTGGCCCAGTGCTTCCATGAAACAGAGATGGGTGAGGCAAGAGAGGAAAGTGTAGGAGATGGCTTCACATTTAGTGGTCAGGAAAGGCCTCTCCAAGGAAGTAACACTCTTAGGCTGGAACCCAAATGTTGCAGAGGCAGTTGAGTGAGGGAAGTGTTGGGGAGACTGAAGCAGATGGAGTGAAGGCCTTGACGTGGGAAAGAGCTGGCATGTTTGAGGAACCGAAGGTCAGTGTGACTGGAATGCATTTGTTTTTTTTTTATCATGCTGGCAATGAATCAAGTCAGTCAGATAGTTGAGGAGGGGCACTGGGGAGAGGAGGCAAATCAGAGGTGACTTGAATCTAGCTAGACTAAGGAGCCCAGATTTATATATTAAAACTCTGGCTCTTTCTAAAACATTATATTCCCTCTCCTCCCATGTAAATTTTGTCTGCATTATTTATTATCTGTCACTTGATCAAGGGAATAGTTAAATACTTTCTCTAGGTAAGTATTTGGAGATTATCTGAAAATGAAAATGCTTTCTCTGATTTATCTTGCTCAGTCATCTGCTTGAAGGAGAACATTTTGTGTTGCACAGTTATTTGTGTGTTAGAAATTTCTGGCCCAGGTTATTTAATATTCACAACAACTAATGAAGCAGAATGGGGAAACTATTACAATTTTATAATTAACTCTTAGTTCATGTGTAGTGTTCTCTTTGTTCAGATAGTGTTATGTTTATTTGTTTTTTTAAATCAGAGATTCTTATTTATGAAGATCAGTCTGATATTTCTAATTATTTTAAATTTTACTATGATTCATTAACATGTTACACCATCATTAATCCAATTCATCCAAACCTAGAACATTGCTACATCTATCTTAACTGTCATCTAATTCCTTTGACCAAAGGATTTGTTTTTCTTTATTTACCAAGCCTCACCCATTTCTTAGTCTTGGTGTCTTCTACTTTTAAGATATGTTTTTCATTGTTTCAAGAGTACTGGGACTGCTTGGTGGAGCTCAATTTTTAAGACCACTGGCGTATGGCTTAGTGGTATAGTGGAAAGAGCATCAGTATTGGTGTTAAAGTTGGACAGAGCCCATTATTTACTCAGCTATGTCATCTTTGGTTAGTTATATAAACTTTTGAATCTTCCTTTTCTCATCTGTAGAATGGAGATAATCTCTTCCTCACAAGTTTGACAGGATTAAATGAGAGGATGGAAATGGAGAGGATTAAATAGAAAGCTGACATGGTGCCTATCACTTGATCTTTGGCAGATCAGACAGCACTACTTAGAACCATATTTCAAATAGTGGAGATATATTTGCACTCGTTCTCCCATGTTCTTCCAGCTAGTTCCTTTGTGTCCAATGACACATTGATTTCACACTTGGAATAGAGGAAAAGGTTGCTGGGTGGCACAAGGCTGGCTGTGATCAGGAAGGGGCAGCAGGATGTCACAGTACTTTGACCTGAAGACTCTGCAGCTAGGGTCAGCTACTAAGGGAAGTCCAGGCCAGTGTTTAAGGAACAGGTTTCAACCTTGGGGAAGGAAGTGTGGTTGGAAGCTAAATTCAGAAGTGCAACCTGAGGCTATAGCCAAGAAGCCAGGTCATTCATTCAAAAACATTGACTGAGAAACTGCCCTGTGTCATGCCCTATGCTGAGCTCTTAGCTTACCAAAGTGAACAAAGCACAGTGCACAGGGCGTTATGATGCAGAAGGGGAGCCCCACGGTTATATTACAGTGCTGTAAGTGCTGTCCTAGTGATGCTGAGCAGGGAAAGGGTGCAGGGATCTGAGAGGTTGAAGGAACCAGGGTCATTTTATATTTCCAGGAGAGAGATGGGAGACAATGGTTTCAAGAAACTCACAGCTGGGCCGAGAATGAAACCAATAATTTACCAATCAATAATAAGGATAAGAAGGTAAGTTGTGAGTCAGGTAGTAAAGAATGAGTTCCGAACCACTGTTTCAGGTCCTTAAAGGGGCCAGACAAGGAGCCAAGCAAGCAAGGTAATGAGATTGGTTCTGATAGTACCTGTGAGATGCTTGCTCTCTGGAGGGTTGGACACCTGTCAAAGACTAGAAAGATGCTGCCTGATCCACCAGGGGACATGCTGTCCCTACTGTCCCACCACACTAGACATGGCGTGCTCCCTCCCATCACAGGTTCTCCACATGTGCTGTTCCCTGGGCCAGTACATCCTTCTGCATGTCTTCGTCTAATTCCTCCTTAACTTTTGGATTTCAGCTCAAGCTGCACTACCTCAGGGAAGGTTCCCTGATCAATAACTCAGTCAGATCCTTGTGTTTCAGGTTTGGAGAGGACCATGAACCCCTCACAGAGCTCACCACAGCTGTACAGTTAGGCTATTGTCTCTAGCCCCCCAATCCCCAACTAGACAGTAAGCCCATGAGACAGGGACCATGTATAGATCTGCTCTTGTTTACCTTCCTATCCCCAGCACTCAGCCCCTCAGTCAAATATTTTTGTGGAGCTCTTCTTACTTTCGTTTTGTTCTGTTTTCATTGACTTGAAGCAGAAATGATTTAAAGGGCTCTAGTGATCTGAAGTAGCTCATCATGTAACTTGCTGGATATACCCTGAGCAGGGTAAGATTTACCTACAGAGTAACCAAGTTTCTGCTGATTATATGGGATGGGGGAAATGGCAGCGAGTTACTTACTTGTTACCCTGGAAATTCTAGTGGACTGCTGTGTTTAGGAACATTTTTGAAACTTGGCTAAGTATTCTAAATATTAACTGGAAATATCCTCACCAAAGATTTTTTGTTGTTGTTGTTGGTTGAGGGAGCTCAGAGGGGTGTCTAAATTTGTTTATTCTCTTCATCTTGTTTGGCCGCACAGATGTAGCATGATCAGCCTCCGGAGGCTGATATGCTAGACAATAGCTCATCTGTGGGTGCCAGATCAGTCATTTGTTCAGTTCTGGTTATTGTCATTCTATTCATCCCCTTCTCTCTAAAATGCACTCTCAGGAGACCTGAGTCTGTGATTGCCTGGAGGAAGATGCGGCTGAGAGAGTAATGCTGGAGACATTGGAGGTATTTACTATCTTTCTCTGCAGCCAAGGTTTGTCAGGTTGATTTCCTAGTAAGGATTCACTTGAGAATAAACAGCAACACTAATTTGCATTTACATTATCATTTCAGGATAACTGTGTTCCAAAATTTTCTCAAGTATTGTAATTCTGGGAAAGCGAGGAATTATATGGGAAATACTTTACCTATTTCTTAGTACAGTTTATTTCCATAGTCCTAGAGTTCCCCATTCCTACACAGACATACCTATTTAAGTCAGTAAAACTTTGGAAATGATTTGCAGAGTGAGGTGTAAGGTACTCACTGGTGGAATTATTAAAATTTTTGAATGTAATGTAAAAGTCATCAGGGGATTTAAAAATCACCATTTGAGTCTATCTCTCCTTTCTGATTGTTGCACAGAGAACTCTGTTACCTGGTGTGTTGTTTTAAGCCACTATGTTTTGGGGCGATTTGTTAAGCAGCAATAGATAACTGAAACAGTGGGTCTATCGCACCTGGTTCATGATGGGTAGCTGGAATCTCATGGAGGCACTTAACTGGGCCCAGTAGCAAGGAGCTGTTTCTTAAAAGGTGAGTAGTTCTTAGCGAGGGAAGATCCTAGGAGTCTTTGCTATAGTTCTTTTATCAGGGTTTGCCAGACACTCCCTACCATGTCTTTATTTACCACAGATACTTGACATTCCCTTGGATCTACTGATCATGAGCAGAGAGTGGAAGGGTGGAGTGCACCAAAGCTTGGACTTCCTGCAGAGACTTCTTCTTTCTTTCTGTTTATTTAATTATAGTCACCATGCTGTACATTACATCCTCAGGACTTATTTCTTATAAACGGAAGTTCATGCCTTTTGATCAACTTCATCCATTTCCCCCACCCCCACTTCCCACCTCTAGCAACCACCAATCTGCTCTCTGTATCTATCATCTATCTATCTATCTATCTATCTATCTATCTATCTATCTATCTATCTATATTTTAGACTCCATATATAAGTGATATCATTTGTCTTTGTCTGACTTATTTTACTTAGCATGATGCCCCCCCAAACACACATACACAAAATGGAATATTATATATATATATGTATATATATACATATATATATATATATATGTATGTATATATATGGCATTTTCTTTATCCACTCATCCATCAATGGATGAGGGATTGTTTCCATATCTTGGCTATTGTAAATAATGCTGCAGTAAACACAGGGATGCATGTATCTTTTCAAGTTAGTGTTTTTGTTTTCTTTGGATAAATACCCAGGAGTGGAATTGCTGTATCATATGGTAGTTCTGGTTTTAATTCTTTGAGGAATCTCCATAGTGGTTTCCACAGTGGCAGCTGCAGAGACTGCTTTAGCTCTGGGCCCCACTCAAAACTAGTATCACACCCAAATGTAGTTGGTTCCTCCAACCCAAAACAATGATGAATTGCTTTCCAGGGCTTATAATACACACACCTACCAGCAGTTTATGATAATCCCAAATCCTTCATATCCTTACCCAAGCTTGTTATTGCCACGCCTTGTAATGCCTACGAATTTGTTGGGTGTAAAAAAACATCCCCTTGTGGTGTTAATGCATTTTGCTGATTTCAAATGAGGTTGAACATCTTTTTACATATTTATAACTTTTGTTTTCTCTTTTGAGACATTTGGTTGTAAATTTTACCCATCTTTCTATTGGATTATTTACCTTTCTTGTAGCTTTCTTGATGTTATTTATATATTTTGGGTAGAATCCTCATTTGCTTGCTTACTTTTGGCTAGAAAGAATAAAATGATGAGCTTATAGTGAGGGAGATTCTCTTGTCAAAGGGTCTCCAGGGTATTTCCCTCTCTATTTACTTATTGCTTCATTGAAGAAATTAGTGACGTTTCCTTGGGATAGTGTCATCTCAACTGCTGTTCTATGGATTGCTTGAGGAGTGGGGTTGGAGGATGGGAGAGTGTGAGAGAGTGCAGGGGGAGGAAACATATTTTGATTTCTGGAATCTTCCATTTCTCTTTGTCCAGTCAGTATTTCAAACATTGCCTTGAAGTTGTGTCCCTTCCTTTGAGTGCTGCTGGTTTTTAACATGTATTTGGTGTCCACTTTGTTAGGTTTGGAGTGGGCAAGCGTCTGCATTTTGGCTTTATTTTGCCATTTGACCCTGGAAGTCTCTGAGACACCTTCTTAATGCTGCCCTCGATGTTTATTTTAAACTGAGTTCCTCAGGGTAATGGTGTTGGAGAGAAGAGGCTATTTTTCCCCTTGACTCTGTGTTTCTCTAGAATGGCCCTGTCCATGAATAAAAGATTCCATTAAAGATGGTGGGGGTGAAAATGAATTTCACATGCCACAGATTGAAATGTGTAAAAATGAATACCCCCTACCCCCACAACTGTACATTGCTAGCTTGAACCCCTATTTTTCTGAGGCAGAAATCTTAATCCAACTATTTAGAAATAAACTCAGGCACTTCTGACATTTTTCTTTACATATTTCAGGTTTAAACTTGGTCAAATTTAGGATTTTCAATATCCCCCTCTCCAACTTCCTTGCCCCTGGAGTTGTTGCTAAGTTTGGCTTGTGGAGAGGTGCAAATGCCTCCCAAATAGATGGGAGATTTCTGTGTCTTAGTTGAACACTTCTAGGTCTTTGCTGTTGTCCCCTGAGGAAGTACTTGTCTTGCTGAGCCCTCAGTGTCCCCATTCATGCTGGCATCCACAGAGTTGTGACCATTTTCCCATCCATTCTTTAGCCTCATGGTCCAATCCCGAATCCCCTCATTCCTGGCTGTGGGAATTAGTTTTGCATTGCTGCGTAATAAATAACCACAAACCTAGTGGTGTAAAACAACACCCATATGTTATCTTACAGTTTCTATGGGTCAGAAGTCCAGGCACAGTTTAGCTGGGCCCAATTCTCAGTGTCTTACAAGGCTGAAACCAAGCCATCAGTCAGGCTGTATTCTCACCTGGAGGTTTTGGGGAAACACCTGCTTCTAAGCTCACTCAGGCTGTTGGCAGAATTCATTTCATTGTGGTTAGGTCTGAGGTCCTCATTTCCTTGCTAGCTGTCAGCCAGAAATCCCTCTCAGCTTCTAGTGCCACTCTCAGGTCCTTGTCATGTGGCCCTCCTCACAACTTGGGTGTTTGCTTCTTCAAGGCCAATAGAAGAATCTCTTTCACTTCCTATCTCTCCCTACAGGGAAGACCTTTTAAAGGGCTCACCGCATTAGGTCAGCCCACCCAGGATAATCTCCTTCATCTAAGTCGACTGATTAAGCACTTTAATTATATCTTCAAATTCCCTTCACTTTTGCCATCTGAGGTAACCCAATCACAGCTGTAAAATCTCATCATATTCACAAATGCTGTCCACACTCAAGGGCAGACACAAGGGGATGGGAATCTTGGGACTATCCCAGAATTCTGCTGATTACTTTGAGGGATCCTCAGGGATGTGGTTCTCTCTGTCTGCTGTGTCTCTCTTGGAGTCTGGGGCATGGGAATTTCAGACGCTCTGCTGCGTCCGTGACTCAGGGACTGAGAGGAAACTCAGGGCTCTTTGCAGCCCTGTCATGCAGTCCACCATTCCTCTCTGTGGCTGACAGCCTGCAGAGTTGCAGGCTTCTCATTAGGGTCTATCTCAGATCCTTAAGCTTAAAGGGAGAACCACCTCCCTTTCATTCTGCAAGTCCCTGGGTGGGATGGGCAAAGAACACGACTCTCAGATCATTTCTAAAATAATTTTTAAATTTTTCTCCAAACTCTTGCCACTCCCTTCAATCCACAAAGGTTTTATTTGCTCTTAACATTGGGGGTTGGGGGAGGGATGGAAGAGATGGCTGGTTAAACAGTCTTTCAAGCCTATTGCTTATGTAAGGAGCTCTGCTCTGTAAGCCTAAAAGCTAAAAATTAACCTTTTTTGTTCCTATTTGCATTTTAAATATGGTCTAGCTTTTCTGGGCTACCAAAGGCCAAGATTAGTTTAAAGAGGTGGTAGGAGCTACAGGGTAAATGATGGGATTGCAAGACGATCATGTGACTGCCCTTCCCCTTTGTATAGGTTAATACTTCGTATACAACCTGTCACAATAGTTTCCAAAGCAGTCTAAGTGTTCTGAATCATCCTGAGAACTGGATTAGTTCCCTGTTAATTTTTATACCTCACCTAACTGTATTCTTTCTGAACATTTTCCCCCTTCTCTGAGCAGGTAGACATCCCAGAGAGGGGAAAATTGAAACAGTTCTATAAATTAACAAAATGTTAATTAAGTTTCCGATTGCTGAGGGGAAAGCTGAACTTGGCATTGTTTCAGAGAAAATAAAAGACTTGTGCCTATATTAATTAAGAGTGTTACTCAAGTGAAATAACTGGAAGTCACTATAAACCCCATAGCTTGGTAAATATAAAGAGTGGTTCTGGGTCGGCATAAAAGTAAATGGGTAAAAGGATGTGTCCCCAAAGCAGTTGATATTTATCACCAGAATAGTTATGTTAGGCAAATTTTGTACTCAGCTACTACACACCCTTTCCCTCCATCCCTGCCCTCAAATATCTGGGCTTGATTTTCACATAAACAATCTGCTGATCTTGTGGCATTAATGCAGCACATGGAAAAAACCTCTAAAGAGAACACACAGTGACCTTTGTTGGCCTGCTTCCTCAAAGCCAGATGGGGACACTGTCAGGTTGCTTCCTCACCAGGCAGAGCTTCTGGGGTGTTGCTCCTCTTCCCCATTTTCTGTCTGCGTGACTGCCTTTTTCATGTTCTTTTCATCCCATTTTCAAAGGCCTAGGTTTATCCCACGCAATGTCTATGTCATCTCCACATAGTTAATTTCAGAATGCTCATTTCCTCCTGATATTTAAACTATTTTTTTCTTTGGAATGTATCTTTGCTTTACCTGGATAGTATGACCTTTTTGGTGAAGAGCAGATTTTTGCTTTGTGTCCCCAGCGTTTAACTCGAACACCTGAAACATAGCAGCTGCTCGTATTGTAGATGATATGAACACATTATCTACTTCCCTGTCTCTTTCCCCACTAGACACTGACCGCTTTGAAGATAAGGATCTGTTCTATCCATATTTCGATCCCTAGTACCCAACACACTGCGTGGCACATGGTAGATTCCCTCAAGCAAAGTTTACTAAATAAATGAATAATAGCCAGGGGTTCACAGATGTATCTCAGCATGCTGCAAGGAATAATAAGCTCAAATATTACAATTTCAGAATATATAACCACAGAAATAGGTAAGGAAAGGTTGCCAAGTTAGTCTTCAAACAATTACTGGGAAATTGGACAGAAGAGGGGTGCAATAGGGATAATTTTTAAGAGGTTACAGATGAGTTTTCACTCGAAGCAATCTTGACAAAGTCAATCACATTTCTGATTTGAAGCAGAGAACAAATGCATCCTCTCTTTCCTTGAGATGACATACAAACTTTAAAAGCTGTCTTGAAAATCATTATGAAATCTTTTCAACCAAATGGCCAGAGGGAGTTTAACTCTCAGCTGACGTCTGAGTCAGGCAGTTGGAATCATTTTCATTAGCAGTACTATTTGTGCCTCTGCTGATTTGCTAACTACTTCAGAGTACGTCCCATTTATTCCCAGAGTGAATGACCTTAATTTCCTTCAAGCAACAATGAACAAAGAAACGATGAACAGAGCCTGTTTCTTTCTCAGTGGGGTGCTCAGGTTTGAAAATGAGATGATGATTTTTTCCCCCACTATCTCTGTTTCTCTTCAATTTTTCCAAGCTCTTGACTCTTTCCTCTACATTTCCCCATAGTTTTCTATACATTTTAATTATCTGGATATAGTCATTTTTCCGCCCATGTTAACTTAGAAAGTTAACTTATAAAATTTCCTCTGATATTTCTAGATTTAGGTGGTAATTAGTTTGATTCCACATGTACCATATTTTTCTTTTTATCAACACAAACTTCCAAACTGATAACAACATATCCAAATTTAAAGAGTATCTCAATATCTTTGAGGCAATGTTATGAATTGGGAAGACCATAGGTTTTAGAATCAGACATATTTGTTTCAGATTCCTGACTGTTACTTATTCCAAAGTGTGTGAGCTTGAATGTATTTCTTAATATCTCCTGATTAGTAGCATGGAAAAAGCAACTACGTCCTAGGAATTGCTTGAGATTTAAATAAGTTAAAAATCATCCTTAATAAATGATTTTTTTTCCCCAAAGCAAACACTTTAACTAACATTGAAGCATATTATTGATTCTCTAATCTCACTTTTAAAGAGCTTGGTTAATGACTAGTCAGTATCAGTAAGTGCAGGAATAATTAAAAATAAGAAATTAAGATTTTGTGACATTTAAAATCAATATTTTGGTGATACAACTGTATTATCTACAAATTACTTTCAGAATAGTTAAAAGCAAAATGACAATCCATATAATACAATATTTTGTTTTACTGATGAGGAGATATACTTGAACAAGTTGTTGGCTGACTTGGTGGAGATCACACGGATAGTTAAACCTGGTTAGATTCACACATTTCCAGTTGAGTGCTAATATACTGCATCCAGTAATTAATTTCTCACTTCTGTCTTCCTCTTTCCATTGGTACATTTTCCATCCTACTTTAGAGACTCACTCTTTCTCACTGGGACTAGATCAAGAGCATGCTACATGGCATCTCTGTCTCTGAATTGCCATTCTCTCCAACCCATCTTCTTTGGTGTGGTCAGATTAATCAGATTGTTACATTCTCCTGCTCACATACCTCTGCTGACTCCCCAGTGTTTACTAAGGCAGTCCCAAACTCATCAGTCTATCACTCAGTGTCTTTCATGATATTGCCTCAGGTTCATACATTTATTTAATGTGTATTGAGTGCCTACTATATCCCAGGTCTAGGTGCTGGGAACATAACAGTGAACTAAACATAATATCTGTGCTTGCTGAGTTTATATTCTAGTTCAGTGGTTCTCACAATGTAGTCAGGGGATGCTGATGAACTCTGAGACACTCTTAAAGTGTCTGAAAAAGTGAAAATTATTTTCATAATAATACTTAGATGTTATTTGTCATTTTCACTCTTATTTTCTTTTCTTATGTGTGCACAGTACAGTTTTCCAGATGCTACCTAACATGTGATATCACAACAGATTGAACGTGGAAACAGATGTGGAAATTCAGCTGTCTGCTATTAGATCAGACATTAAGGAGGATAGTAAAAATATAAAGCAATGCTACTCTTTTGAGTTTGTTTGAAATTTTTTTTTTCATAAAAATGGAAAAAATTAAATCCACTAACATGTAATGGATTTGTTTTTGTTATTTTAAAGTGAATTGATAAATATTAAAAACATGTATCAATTAAATTTTTTTATAAAAAACAGCTTTATTGAGGTATAAGTGATATATGCTACATATATTTAATATATATAGTTTGGCGAGTTTGGATATATGCATGCAACCATGAAACCATCACCATAATCTAGGTAATAAACATCCATCACCTCCAAAATTTTCTTCATGTCCCCTCATCATGGTAAGAACACTTAACATGAAATCTACTCTCCTTACAAAAAAGTTTAAGTGCACAATATATTGTTCTTAACTATGTGCTATCATACAGCAGGTCTCTGGAACATACTCATATTGCACAACAGAAACTTTATAACCATTCTAATACAGTATTTATAGATATATTCTACATAAACTAAAGCTCTTTGGGGTCCTTAATAACTTTTAAGAATGTAAAGGGGTCCTGAGACCAAAAAGTTTGATAATGCAATTCTAGTTATTCTAGAAAATAAATGGATAACATAGAGTCTGTATAATATAGCATTAGATGGTAACAAAGGACATGAAAAAAAATGCAGCAGGAAAAGGAAATAGATCAACTGGGAAATCATCACTGTCTACAACCTGAGCTCTGGTTAAACTGAATCACCTAAGCTTCCTTGAACACAGTCTACGCTCTTCTGCTTTCATGCCTCTGTAATGGTGTTCCTTCTGCCTGTTTTGCCTTTCTCTCCTTTTTCCTCTATCAACATTCTATTCTTATTTCAGGGCCAATCTCAAATGTCTCCTGAGCCATAATTCCTTCACTCATTCTCTTCTAACAGAAGCGATTGTTTTTATTGTTCCTATTCCCAATGATAATATTTTTATCTAGCAACACTCATAATTTTATGTTTTGCACAGATTTATAGTCATACACACACCACTCATATCCTTCTCAAGTTTATAAAACTTCTTGAAGTTGGGGACTGTTTCTTATTTATTTTGAATACAAACCTCTTCTGTATAAATGAGGCTTAGGTTCAGCAATAACTAAAAACCTCCAAATTATAGTGGTTTCATCAGGATAGAAGTGTGTTGTTTCTCACATGTGTCAGAGGTTGGCAGACCAGGGCTGGAGTAGTGACTCTTGCTCCAAAAGTCTTCAGGGCTGCAGGCTCCTTTCAGCTCAGTGCTCCCCTTTCTCAAGAATATGGTCCTGAGCCTCTAGATGGAAGCATTTTTGTTTCAGGAGGAAGAAAAGAGGGAGAGACAAAGGTAAGGGGGCTAACAGTGTACAGCAGCTCTGTCTTAAGGAAGGTTCCTTAAAGATGCTAAGTTGGTTTTTCTATTTATACCTCATTGGTAGAACTTAGTCACATGTGCTTACCTAACTGCAGGGGAGGCTGGGAAGTGTAATCTTTATTTTTGGTTGTCTCGTGCTCAGTTGTGAACCAAGGGGAGAATAGATACTGGGGGCCAACTTTCAATGTTTGTTATCTCTCCAAAGTGTCTACCATAGGCACTAATGTAGGTAAAGGCTTAAAATTAACTTTTAGCAGGTAAGTAATATTAAGCTTCAATCTCAGAATTGTTTTGGTTAATGAATACAGGGAGACTTTTATTTATTATAATTTGCTTTTTTTTAAAGGGGGTTATTAGAAATTATTAAGAAACTCTACGGTCTATCTTTTCAAACTTAATTATTGTGGGGTTTACCAGTTGATCAATTGCTACTATTAGACCAGAAAGCCCTCTTTATTAGACCTCTCAGCTTGTTGTTTTCACATTTCACCTTCTCCTTCTTTTTCTCAATAGTGATAAAGACTTCACTCAAGCCTTTCTTCCCCAAAGTGCCCCAAACTTCCCTGTCATATGATGCTCCTGTCCTCAGGTCTCTCCTGTAAACCTATCACAGAGAAAAATCACTTTAAGAAGAACGAAGAACCCCTTGGTGGCTTGCTCAAGTTATTAGTTTAGTCTGCATATTTGTTCCATATAAAAGCAGATAAAAGAACATTTGTAGTTTCAAGGTACTAAAAATATTGGGGCATTGAACCTATACTGTATGTTTACATTCCAATTTCTTCTCACTGCATGCAAATCTTAATCAACAATAGAGCCTACCTTTAAGTTTTGAGTCTGAATCTTTATTTTCACAAAATGTTCTGCTGGGATCTATAGAGCCATCCTCTGGCCCACTTCTGCCCTGCCCCTCACCCCATTCCACTCAAAGTGTCTACTTGTGGTTTTTAGAGTTATCTGGAAATAGTCTCTCCTCCACAAAGAAAAGTCTGGGGTTTTACACAATTGTCTACCTAGTCATACTAAGCAGTCCATGGTCCACAGATGTAAAAACTTTCTATTTTAGGATGTTGGGAATTACCTCAGAGGCCAATTCTTTGAAAACGTTGAAATAAAAAGGAGAACTTATTAGAAATGATATTTACTGTGTTTGTTGTTATTTAATTTTTCATTTGTACGTGTCTTATTTTCTTTAGACCGTATACTTCTTCTTCTTTCTCTTTTTATTAGTTTCAGGTGTACAAAGCAATATAACAGTCAGACATTTACACCCTCACAGAATGATAACTCTCCCCCAATCTATTACCACTCTGACATCATATATAGCTGTCACAATACCATTGACTATATTCCCTATGCTGTACTCCATATCCCATGTATATATATAGTTGACATTCAATATTATTCACCTTCAGCTTGGGCCATATACTTCTTGAGGATCTCATTTTAGGAGGAAGACACCACTGTGTCTGAAACATCATTATAAAAGTGAAAGAAACTTGCCAGTAGCTGACATAAATTAAGACAGTGATGATAACATGGGATTTATTTTACCATGGCATAACATTTTCACAAAAGAAATGAACGCTGTGTAGGACCATATTCATCATCTATTCATTCATCTCACAAATATTTATTAAGCACCAACCACAAGCCTAGCACTGTGGTAGATACTAGGAAACAATTGTGAGCAATACTGATATAATCCCTGTCCTTATGGTATGTATAGCCTAGAATAGAAAGACAGACAAAGAGGTAGTAATTGTAGAATATGATGAGTGCTTATGAGGGAAGTGCAGATTGCTATGGGAGTATTCGAGGGTGCATTTAATCTAGTTACTGTCTTTATGGAGCTTTTACATTACACATACTCATCTGAGCCTCACAAAGCCTCTGTAATGAGTAGCACAGGGATTGTTATTCTCATTTATAGATGAGGAATTAGTCTTAGAAAGATCAGCAAAATCCAAGTTCCCGTAGACCCAGGCCTGGGCTTGTGACCCCAAACCCAATGGTCTCATCACTGCTTCACACAGCAGCTGGAGTGCCAGGGAGTAAGGTCTGTGACTGTGCTGTGTCTGCTTCCAACCTCTGTCTGCTTCCAGACCCTCACCCCAAGCTTACAACTCCCATTGGCATCGATTAATTAATTCCTGGGATGTATTGCAGCAGCCTGGAAGCCATGCAGGTGTTCTGGCCAGCATGGCCCTAAGTACTGTTAAATGAAGGCTGGTAATCCAGTGTTCACGCTGGGAGCAGCACCTGCAATTAGGAAAAGGGCCAGGGGACTTTTCAAGCAGACACAGAAACTATAAAAGCTCAGCCATAAAGCTTTGTTAGGATGAGTCACCATGCAACAGTTTGCTTTGTAGCCTGTTTTCCTGTCCTATTAAATAGAAGTCAGATTCTCCAAAGAAAAAACACCATTAAATTGTCCAGAGTTCTCTTTGCTTTCTGTTCAGTACCATTGAACAGAAGAATGAACACTGCTGATGGGCAGAAAAAATTTTCTCGTTGCTCTGGATACCTAATTATATACCATTCCCTTATTATTCCAGAAAAAACTTCTCTTTTCTTACAAACTTTTGAACTTGTTGGAAATTTCCAAGTGACAGAGAGACTTTCAGGGAATAGTGTGCTCTATTAATAGCTCTGGTAAAATTGAGGAGGTGGTGATAATCATTTCCTCAATTTGCGCGTATTAGAAAGCCAATGGCTTTGGAGTCAACCGGAATTGTTATCTCAACTCTTTCACTTTCCAGCTGTGTAGATTTGGGAAAGTTCCTTGACTTCCTTGAAAGTCAGTTTCTTCAAAAAATTGTTGTGAGGATTAGAAGACATATAATATAGCTAGTACAGTGCTTTGTACATAATTGGTCCTCAATAAATGAGGAATATTATTAAAGTGGTTAAAACCTTTTTTTCCCCTGATAATTCAATGTAAACTCCAGTATCTTTTCTAAGCCTGACTTTTCTGGCAGTACCGGTTCCTCTGAACCTTTATCTTTATTGTAAATTTCTTGTTTTATGTCATCCAAAGCTAGGGCCTATATGATTATTAACCCACAAATACTCAGTAATGTTAATTTACCATCTTGCTGGGGAGATAGGATATTGGTAACAGGACTAAGCATAGCAAGTGTCAATGAATGATGTAGACAATTGGTGCTATGGGATTTCAGACAAAGAAAACGTGATCATGGGCTAAGATTGCTGAGGACTTGGGTAGACACAGTCCATAATTTCCACTTGGATAGACTAGGTGGGGGGCTGGAACCTGGAGTCAAACCTGGCTAGGTATGAACAATAGATAAGGAGATGAGAGAAAGTTTCAGGTATGGATGGGCAAAACCTGTTGTCCCAGTGGTAATGGAAATAGATTGGAATCCAAGTAAGCAACTGGCAAAAAAGGCAGAGGTAAAGCACCTAAGATGTCCCTATAGGTAGGCAGTGCCCAGTAATGGGGACTTTGTGGATGATAGTATTCAAAAGTCAAAGCAGACAGTCATGCACAATAGGTCCTCTGCTGTCTAAATTTCACTTCCTTTGGCAGGAGACTTGGGGAATTAGCACAGTTGTTGGAGGTTTGTAGGGTCCAAAACTGTGTTGCTGGGGTGAGATATAGACATTGCAGATGATTCTAAAACTTAAGTGTACAAGCAGAACTTAGGACAATACTTCTCAAAGTCTCTGGGCCATCTGTTTCAAAATCACCTGGGAATCTTGTAATAAATACAGATAACTAGAATATCTGGGGAATATATACATTCATTTTATTTAATTTTATTTTTAAAAGATTTTATTGGGGAATTGGGGGAGGGGAACAACATTGGAGGATCGGGGAAGGGGAACAGACAAGTTGCTGTCCTTTGGTTCTTCAGTCTAGTTGTAGAGGATGTTGCTTCACTGGCCCGTGTTGGTGTTGTGATCATTGCGCTCTTCCCAGCTGAGGGAGTCAGTCGCTGGCCATTGGATGGCCACTCATGACAGCTCACAGCAACTCACGCTGGCTGCTGGCCACTCACGGTAGCTTACCGCAGCCCACTGCATCCCCACTGCAGCCTATGCGGTTGCCGGCGACTCATGGCAGCCCAGCTCCAGGTCGAGCTGTTGTTCACCATCTTAGCTATAGAGGGCACAGCATCACTGGCTCATGTGGGATCCGAACTGGTGGCCCTGCTGCTCAGAGCTGGTGTCCCAAGCCAACTCTTAATCAACGCGCCACTCTGCTGGCCCTATACATCCATTTTAAATAGGGCACCCAGAAGATATTATGTACTGTAAAGTTAAAGAACACTAAATAATTCATATTAGATTCCAGACTTGAGAGCCAGGTCTCAGAGTCCTGAAACAAAGGAACAATGACTGTGGAAATTAGCTTTTTCTCACTCTTTGAAGAGTGGTTTGCAGAAGGGCTGGTTACATGGAAAAGAAATCTGGGGACAAGGGCTTTTGTCTTGGTAGTAGGATAGCAATGTCTCAGTCTAGAAAGACAGTTAGGGTTTCTTGAACAAGAATCAAAGCAGAAAGAATCCCAAGAAAGATAAATGGAGGAGAGAGGCTGGAGATTAAGCAAGATAGGATACAGAATTTGTAACAGGGTTGCCTATTTATTTCTTCCCCTCCCCAACTCTGTGGCTCCCTGAGGACTGGGCTCATAACGTCTTCATCCTTATTTCTTTTGCACTTAATATAAGACCTGACACAGAAGTAGGCATTCAAATGTGCATTAAATAAATAAGTAAATAAGTAAATACATACATACATACATACATACATAATACATACAAACATACAAAATTGTACTAGTGGCAAATCAAAGGGTGATTTGATGCTGACTCTGGAATGTGGATAGTTACCTGAAGATCTCCTGGTTCAGTTCATAGTTGGTCCTGGGAGTGGAGTTTGGGGCTGCACTTGTAGTTCTGAAGTCGGGTACAGGGTGCAACCTAGTCAACTCATGACATAGACTGAACCTAGAGTTAGGACAGTTTAGTATGTATTCTGGAACAAAGTGTGATTTGAATCCACTTTGAAGGTAAGAGAGACATCAAATTCAATGCAACTTGACAAACATTAATGGGGCAGCTATTCTGTGCAATGGCTGACAACTCAATGGTAAAATATAGTCCTTGTCCTGGAGAAGACCAAAAGGTAAAGAAACAACAAAAATACAATGTTAGGATGTTGAAGGGGACATTGAGAGAAGAGATAATGTTTCCCTGGTACTTAAAAACTGGTCAGGATTTGCTCCATAGTTAAGGCAGCGAAGGACTTTCCAGGTGGAGAAAGCAGCCAGAGCAGGGGTAGCAAGGCCTGAAAGTGAAAGTGGCTTCAGAGGTGGCCTTGGTGCTCTGGTGGGTGAGTGCAAAGGACAAATCAGGGGTAGTGGGCTCTGGACCTTGTGGTTCATGTTAACAAAGCAGGGTTTATTTTATCAACATTTGGGTTTGTGAAAGTGTTCTAAACAGTGGAATTACACAATTGAATTTATTAAACATAAGTGAATTTGGACCACTGGGTAGAGGAGGGCTGGAGAAGCTGGAAGCACTTTGGGCAGGGGAGCAGGGTGAGCAAAAGTTTAATTAAATTAATTCCTGCTGAGATATTAATGGTAAATAATGGTTTAAGATAAGCACCCTCTGTGTGAGCTTTTTGTCTTTGAGAAGGCTCTCCATACCTGGAGGAGGTGTGAATGCTAATGGAGAGACATGCCAGGCATGTTTTGTTGTCTGTTGTCCAATCTTCCCACACTCACAACTGGCCCTTGCTATCCGGTTTTCCCTGAAAAATGAAATGTAGTTCTATGACCTGGAGAAGAGTTCACAGGCCCCAGAGCACAGGTTGTTCTGTGATTTTAAGCAATTGACCAGTATGAGCTCTTTCTACACTGAAGAGTCCTTCCTTTAATCAAGCCAAATGAGCATTATCTTGCAGGTCTGAAACACTCACTGTTGAGAGCAAAGCCTGTAACGTGGCTTTTCCCCAAGTGATACTCAGCCCTGTGGGACTAGGACTTATAAACCTAATTGTTGTTCCTACATGGATTCTTATTATTGAAGTCCCAGTGCCACATTTTCTCAGCTCTGAGAAAAGTTCTTGTTTTTAGGGTCAACAAATGTGTTATGAAGTTGTGTGAATTAAAGCAAAATTAAAAAGATATTAAAATTGCTTTCTTTTTCCATTCATTCATTGTTTTCTACCTACCCTTCCTCATAAACCCAGAAAACATGCTTTCTTTGCAAATAAACTGTGTTTAGAGAATAACAGAAATGACAATCACATTGTCTGATTTTGCCCTGATTGTGTAGTATTGACATACAAGAAGGAATGTTAGGTCAAAAATAAAAACACCTGGGTTATGTTTTTTTTTTCACCAATAGGATTTTTTATTTTTCACCATTAAAAGTCTGAATTTTAAACACATTCTTGGACTGGAGGCTCATATCCATCAGCTCATTCAATTTTAGCACCTGTCTCATCCCCAGTAGCTTTTCCATAACTGCTACCTTCACCATAAAGCACTGAGTTTTCCCAGTTTAAACTTGAGCTTCTTCAGCATTTTGATTTTTCTAACATTGTGGAGCAGATAAATAGATTGGCAAGCATTTTCTGTGTCTTTTCCACTGTGATCTGGAATCAATTTATTGACCACTTCTTTCAAGTCTTTGTCTATGCTTCTTGGGTCATGATTTCCATGGTCTTCTTCAGGATTTGGTGGACTGTTGATGCTAAGGTCTTCCAAATCTGATTGTTGTGTTTTTAAATAAAACCAATACAGAATAGATGAAGCAAATAACCATTGGTAGTCTTGACATCAGCATGAGCTTCAATCATGGTTTGCCATTTTTTGACCATGGAGCACATTTTGTCTCAGGTAAGAGCCATGCCATGGAAATTAGTCAGATAGCTTTTACCCTGAACATCCTCAGTAATTAGCTTGAATTTTCTAAATGCAACTTTATCATTCTGCTGATCAGCTAGGCCCACTTCAAAAACATGACCATTGAGACCATCAGATGCAATTTTGGTTCCTTGAGTTCTTGTGACTAGTGTTTTTACAATATTTCTTATATTGAACATAACTGGTGCTTTCATATCACACCAATCTTTCTTAGAAAATGGATCAACCACCTTTTTCTTGGCTCCCTTTTTACCGCCTTTCATAAGGCGCTTGTTCTTGCCGACCGCCATGGTGCTGCTCAGAGAGCCGGAAGGGTGGGTTATGTTCTTTT
Organism: Hipposideros armiger; assembly: GCF_001890085.2. Taxonomy (NCBI): domain Eukaryota; kingdom Metazoa; phylum Chordata; class Mammalia; order Chiroptera; family Hipposideridae; genus Hipposideros; species Hipposideros armiger. Next base: position 3,828,172 of record NW_017731434.1, read on the forward strand.
CAGTGGCATAACTAGATGTATAACCTGGGGCAGATTACTTCACTTTTCCCAGCCTTGGTGTTATAATACGAGAGAGTTGGACCAGGCTCTATCTCTCTATTCTTGTGACTCTAAGAATTGGCGATTTTCTAAGCTATGCAGGAGTGACGACATTTTCTCACGAGTTGGAAAAACTAGAGTGCTGCATTGGAAAAGTTGATTCACCCATGTAACGGGCATTTGCTGATTGCTTCTTTGGTACCTTTTTTTTTTCATTTCTCCAAAAGCCTTTGGTTTTTTTCCCTCTAGGGATATGTTCTACTTTGCTCAGCTATGCAGCTGACATGGAATGAACACCATTTTTGGCTTAAACCAACCAGTGTATCCCATTCCCTGGGTGAGGCAACTGGTTCCAGGATGGGCATCTGGCTGAATTCAGGCCACTGAGAGGGAGAAAATTCTGTTTGCTGGGGGCTCCTGGGAAAGACCCTTTCCTTTTCTTTTGTGAGAGGTAGGTGAAGAGCTTCTCTTCCTGTGTGGTGGAAGAAGTGAGATCTGGAGTAACTGCTACCATGAGCAAAGCTGAGTAGAGCTCAGAGAATCCCAAAGGAGCCAGAGACTGGTGACTCTATGAAGCTCTGGAACAAACCATGCCTGAAACAACCTCTGACCCTTAAAATACTTGTGAGCCAATGAAGGCATAGGTTTAAACCAATTCAAATTGCTTTTTCTGTTGCCAACAACTTAAAGATCCCTAACCTTTCTTTTTTTTTTTTGCGGGGGGAGGGGTGGTCACTAAATATATTTCTGACTTTCAATCTTTTTATTCCTAAAATAAAATTTTGCTTATTTTTATATTTTTTATTATTTATTATAGTCAGCTCCTAAATTATCTACTGCAAAATGTTGACAACAACTAACATTTTAAAGAGTCAGTACCTGGCATACAGAAGTTGCTATATAAATGTTTGTTAAATGATTAAAAGTGAGAATAAATTAAAAGGAGGAAAGATAATATTTCCTAGGGTGGTGTGGGTGGTGACGGGAGGGAAAATAGCCATATAGAACATATTTTTTTGAGGTGAACATGCTAATGAGAAAAGATATGGGATGATCATAAGGCCTAAATTGCTGGGCCACCAGAGGCAATAGTTGTTCTTTCTCTTCTCTCTTGAGATGTTGCCCAATTTTCTTTTTCTTGCAATTTATAATAGAATTCAGGGAGAAAGAAGGACCTAGTCATAAAATAAATTTTGCTTCAATTCAATCAATTGATTAAATTAATAGGTGTTTATGAGTGCCTACAAAGGTCTCTGCCCACATGAGGTTTACTATTTATCAGGGAAGACTAATAAATCAATTAATGCTAATTACAAAACCAATGAGTGCTATGAGATATGATGAGGAAATATAGGGAGTTTTGAGAACGGAGCAAGGGACTCTAACATAGACCAGGGTAAGAGAAGCCTCTCTGAGGAAATGATATTTACACTGATAGTTGAATAATAAGTAGGTGCCAGTCCGATGAAGATGGGGAGGAGAAGGTGAAGTGTGTTCCACACAATGATCCAATGACTATAAGGAATAGGGGTACCTGTGAGGCTCTAAGGGAAGTCCAGAATGGATGAAGCAAAAAGGTGAATGGTGAGATAAAGCCAAGGAGACGACCAGAATTTGCAAGTCTTTACGGGTCAGGTGAAGGCATTTAGGCTTCATTTAAAGGAGAGTGGGAGATTACTGTAGGGCTTAAGCAGAGGAGCAACATGATCGGATTAACATTCAACTTGGACCACATCTGGCATAGGGTCATGAGGCCCCCTCCCTCTAGCTCTGCTCCTCCGTAGGTCTCCATTTTCTAGCTAACGGCGGCCTCTTTTCCTTTAAAAACACTGGAAAACAGTATGAAATGGGCATTGTTTGTTCCCAGAACTGGTTACAACACTACCTTTGAAGCAATTTGTTTTTCATGGTAAATCGAATCCTTTCTTTCTTAATTATGGTTTGGGTTTTCAGTAGCTCTGACCTCCTGTAAATCAGCACTGATTTTCAGCTCTTAAATATTCAAAATGGGATCCAGCAGGGAAAGCGTGGGCTCTGCAAACCCTGTCTGTGACTGGCTTTCTTTGGCAGGCAGCTGCTGATGGGGCTCATGCTGTGGCCCTTTTTTGGGGGTCTTCTTTTGTGTAGCCAGAGCATAGTTCCACCTAGTTCTTTTCCCAGTGGGATGTAGCTACCTATTCTGACCCACAGGTATCTCTGTCCTCACTCCTTCCAATGACTCTCCATGAGCCTCCAAAGGTATAGATAAAAGTCTTCAGTCTCCTCTTATACCTGTTGTTTGTACCCCAGTGTAAGTTCATTGATTTACTTTGTTTCACTTTAAAGGGTTGAGCCTTCTTTCCAGGTCTGATTGTAAACTCCTGGTGGGCAAAGGCCTCTTATTGCATCTAGAGCTTTGGATGCAGTGAGTGCTATTGCATCGTCAGGAAAGTCATGATGCATTTTTGCATTGAAAACCATAAAAAATACGTCATGGCTTTCCTGACGACCCAGTAGATAACACCAATAGAATGACTGAAAGGGGAAATACATTAAAAAGTTCTGAATCTGGACTGGAAGGGTTATCAGAAACAGTGCTTTGCTGAGAAGAGACTGGCAGCTAGGTGGAAAGATGTGAACATCGTGTTTGACAATTTGAAGAGCACCTGATTAGTAACCAGAATTACTGCTCTGAAGTATACTCAGCACCCAATTTGTTGACTGATAAGGATGCACTTCTCAACAGGGAAGGGTCCTACACAATAGAGAAGGCTTTCACAGGTCCTTTATTGGGTAACTCCTCCCTTGAATGTCCAATATTGTTGAAAGGTCAAACAAGGTTAAAATAAAACCCATATAAAATGCTTAGGAGAATGTCAGGTATGGGTGAGCAATCAGGCATGTATTGTTGTTACTCTTATATAGGTTGCAATCATTATAGAAAGCACTATGGCTCTGTGGATGGAGCTGTAATCCTTTCAGTTATTTGCTGAACCATTGGTTTATGCAGCAACTATTTGGATATTTAATTGTACCAGATACTAATATTATCCAGTTGAAACAGGTATGTATAAATATTGCTGAATTTTCTGAGATTCTGGTTCCCTCTTGAAGCATGTCATTCATTCAGAAAATGGTTACTGAATATTAATTAATGGTGTAGTCACCTGTTTTCATTTGTGGATCTAGGGCAAGGGGAAATGATATTGGTGGAGCAATGTATAGGTTTTTCTGCTTTATCTTGACAAACTATTATCCACTCTAGCTCTGTTTATTCCCATTCCATGCTTTCTTTTTCTCTGTAGCACATTTCACCATCAGGCATAGTGTATATTTTATATTTTACTAATTTAGTTGGTTATTTTTTGCTTCTCTGCACTAGAGTACGAGCCCTACAAGAGTGTTTTTCCATTTTGTTTCATGCACCTGACTTTAAACAGTGCCTGACACATATGTCCTATAACTATTTATTGAGTGAATCAGCCTCACTTTGAAAGCTCCATCTCACACTCCTTTTTTGCCATCCTTTACTTAGACTCTCCTCTAGGGCTGAGTTCTGTGGTAGAATATCTGGCTATTTTGACTTCTGTTGCCTTGTTCCATGGTGCTTGCAGCTCACACTATTGAGGTATCCAGATATTTGGAAAGAAGGCAAATGGTGTCTGGCCAGTACCTCACTAACCACCTTGAAGATTTTATTCACATGGGAGCCAGTTGGTTTATTTCAGAATTTATCAGGAATGATTCTCTTCTGGGAATAATAGCTTTTAAACACATGCTTGTTATGTAATGTACAGAATGCTTTACTTACGTTTTCTCAATCTTTACAACAAATCTATGAGGTCAGTATTAGTATCAAAATCTTATAAGTGACAAAATCAAGGCATAGGCTGGTTAAGAAAATTGAATGTCACACAGCTAGTTAGTGTCCACCTGAGATATCAACTGTAGGCTTGCTGACTACAAGACTCATGTACTAACCACTAGGATACCCTATAGTCTGTTTGAACTTGCTATTATGGGATTCAGTTGTATATTCCTATCAATTCTTTGATCTTAAAGGAGGAAAATTGACTTGCTTTCATTGGTTCCTGAGACCAGAGGTTGTCTTGCCTTGCAGACATTCTTAGTGATAACAAGAGCATGTTTTAAACAATAAAGGATGGTATACAGAATTTTATGTTAAAGATCACTATAATAACTTCCAACATTTTAATAGGTCAGATATACACACAATGCTTGTTAATGCTTGTTTAAAATGATGTAAATTTCAAGTGATGTATAACAGTGGTTCTCAAGCTTTCATAGGAAGAAGAGTTTGTAAAAATTCAAAATTTAAGCCTAAATCCCAGGGATTCTTGCTCAGCTGATGTGGGGAATCTGAGTTTTTAACAAGCTTACCTTGATGATTTTGATGTCAATAGTCTTGTCCACAATTTAAGAAACATTAATATGGAAACCTTAGCATCTAGGAAGTCCTATATGTAGTTCTAGAAAGGGGCTAATCTATAATACCAACTTCAAGAGCCTTAGCATGTTTCAAACAGGCTTCAGATCTCGATTTGCACATGAACTTGATAGATGTCCTAAGAATATTGTAAAGAGAGTTTAGAATGTTGGTCAGTCCTCAAGATAAGGAGATTATAATTCTCCAGTAAGATATTGTGTAATATTGTGTACGTGTGTGTGTGTGTGCGCATGTGTGTGCTTTTGTGTGTGTTGGTGTGTGGCATATGTAAAGTGTAATGATACTGTTGTTTAGGGAGAGATTAAGATATGTTAACTATATCCCTGAAACAGTAATTTTATTTTTAATGACATTTATTGGGGGTGACAATGGTTAGTAAAGTTACATAGGTTTCTAGTGTACGATTCTATACACCATCTATATAAAACATTGTGTGCTCACCAACCAGAGTCAGTTCTCCTTCCATCACCATGTATTTGACCCCCTTTATCCCCCTTCTACCATCTCCTCTCCCCTCTTACCCTCTGGTAACCGCTAAACTGTTGTCTGTGTCTATGGGTTTTTGTTTCTTTGTTTGTTAGTCTTGTTCCTTTGTTGCTTTCAGTTTTATATCCCACATACCAGTGAAGTCATATTGTCCTTTGGCCTGATTGCTCTGGTTAGGACTTCCAATACGATGTTGAATAACAGCAGTGATAGGGGCAACCCTTTCTTGTTCCTGAATGTAGAGCAAAAGGCTTTAGTGTTTCATCATTAATTGTGATATTAGCTGAGGGTTTGTCATATATGGCCTTTATTATGTTAAGGTATTTTCCTTCTATACCCGTTTTATTAAGTGTTTTAATCATAAATGGATGTTGTATCTTGTCAAATGCTTTTTCTGCATCTATTGATATAATCATATGATTTTAATCTTTTATTTTGTTTATATGGTGTATCACATTGATCAATTTGTGTATGTTGTCCCATCCTTGTGTCCCTGGGATGAACCCCACTTGGTTGTGATGTATAATCTTTTTGATGCATTGTTGTATTCAATTTGCTGGAAATTTGTTTAGGATTTTTGCATCTGTATTCATTAGAGATACTGGTCTGTAATTTCCTTTTTTTGTGTTATCCTTACCAGGTTTTGGTATCAGGGTAATGTTGACCTCATAAAACAAGTTAGGAAGTATTGCCTCTTCTTCAGTTTTTTGGAAGAGTTTAAAGAGGTCAGATATTATTGGGTTGTTGGAAAAGTCATGATGTATTTTTCCTATGTTTTTTAAAGGTCATTTATTTATATAAAGAACAAAGATCAATCAATGATATATTGCCCGTTTTGTTCGATATCCTTTTACCATCTTTCAGTGAGCTTCGTAATTCCTCATTCATAGAAGGACTTATTTTTATTGGAGAAAAACTGAACAAGGTGCTGATTTACAGCCTCATCTGAATTGAACATTATACCATGCAAGGAGTTTTGAAGAGAGCAAAACAAGTGGAAGTCTGATGGCACAAGTTCAGGTGAGTATGGTGGGTGTAGCAACACATCCCATCCAAGCTCCAATAATTTTTGACTGGTCATCAAACTTGTGTGTGGTCTCACGCTGTCGTGATGGAACACAACTCCTTTACAATAAAAAAGCTCTGGATGTTTCTGGATGATGGGTTTGTTCAAACTATCCAATTGCTAACAGTACACATTTGAACTGATTGTTTGGTTCCTTGGTAGGAGCTCAAAAAATACAACACCTTTAAAATCCCACCGCACTGAGAGCATAACCTTCCTCAGATGAATATCTGCTTTTGATGTCATTTGAGGCGAATCATCATGTAGGGACCAAGACTGTTTGCACACCGCATTGTTGTAAATAATCCACTTCTCATCACCAGTTATCCGTCGCTTCATAAAAGGACCATTTTTCTCACTTTTAATGAGCATATTGCAGATATTTATATGCACCATCAAATGAACTTCTTTGAGTTCATGCGGAACCAAAATATAGAGCTTGCTTATGTATCCCAGCTTCTTTAGGTGGTTGTGAAGGCTTGAATGATGGATGTTCAATGTTTCTGCAATCGCTCATGTCATGTAATGTGGGTTTGACTCGATCAATGCCTTTATTTTGTTGTCATCAACCTTGGTGGGCCTCCCTGACCGAGGAGCGTCCTTGGTATCAAAATCACCAGCACGGAATTTCATGAACCATAGTTGGCACTGACGTTCTTGTAGAGCATTTTCACCATAAAGTTTATGCAACTTTTCACAAGCTTGACATGCGTTTTTCCCTTTATGGAAGTAAAACAGTAAAATATGGCAAAAATGCACAGTTTGGTCTTTCATCTTCAAGTTGTTGTAAAATCTCCAAAACTCAACTAAATCGCTCAATTTTTTTTAGAATGAAGATAGAATTGTCAGCTGTCAAATGATGTAGCAATAACATAGATGCAAATGACTCTAGTACTTCCATCTGTTGCAAACATGTATCATGAGTTTTCTGACAACCCAATAGATCCTCTTTGAATGTTTGGTAGACTTCACTAGTGAAACCATCTGGTCCTAGGGTTTTGCTTTTGGGAAGGTTTCGGGTGACTGATTTAATTTCCTTACTGTTGATTGGTCTATTTAGATTTTCCAGTTCTTCATGATTCATCTAGGAAGGTTATATGTTTCTAACAACTTGTACATTTCTTCTGGGGTATTGAATTTGGTGGCATATAGTCCTTCATAGTATTCTTGTATTATCCTTTGTATTTCTGTGGTACCTGTGGTAACTTCTCCACTTTCCTTTCTGATTTTGTTTATTTGTATCTTTTCTCCTTTTATCTTAGTGAGTCTAACCAAGGGTTTGTTAATTTTATTAATCTTTTCAAAGAGTCAGCTCTTTGTTGCATTAATTTTTTCTATTGTCTTTTGTTCTCTATTTCATTTAGTTCTTCTCTGATTTTTATTATTTCCTTCCTTCTGCTGACTTTGGGTTTCATTTGTTCTTTTTCTAGTTCTTTAAGATGTAACGTTAGGTTGTTTACCTGGGACTTTTTTCTTTCTTAAGATAGGCCTGTAATGATATAAATTTCCCTCTTATTACTGCTTTTGCTGCATCCCAATAATTTTGATAGGATGTATTTTCATTCTCATTTGTTTCCATATATCTTTTAATCTCTCCTCTTATTTCTTCTCTGACTCAGTCATTCTTTAAAAGCATGTTGTTTAATCTCCACATATTTGTGGTTTTACCTGGAATAGTAATTTGTAATCAGTGGAAGGGACTCTTTGAGCAGGTTATTTGAGCTGCCACTCAAATATTTTCTGAGTTAGCCCAGAAGATAGCTTTTATCAGCTTATCTGGAAAATAGCCCTGTTGGAAACTAAGAAGGTGAAGCTACCCTTTATGGGAAACTTAAAAAATGGAGAGAGCAAGATCACAGTTAGAAACCTGAAAAAGAGATGCAACAATAGTGGAAAGAGAATCCTTCCTTATCATTGTGAGAGCAACAGGATCAACCCAGGACACTGGTGGGGCAACACTGAGAACTGGAGAGGGCCATGGTGAAGGGAATTAATGTTATTGTGGCATCACCAGCAAGACTGGGCAGCATCAGCAGGGGCTGCTGAGTAGTGTAGGCATTGACTCGGCTGCTGCAGTAGGAAGAAGGCTAGGCATCACATCCTTAGTCATTCCTCTTGGTGGTGGCTTAGAGCCCTGTTAAAGTCAGGCTTTTAATAATAATAACTAGCACTTAGTAGAGTATTTACTCTGGCTAGGTCCTTTGTATTCATTACTCTGAGGCTAAATTGTTTTTCCTAGTTGACCTAGCAAGCGGCAGATGTGTGAACTGCATGCAGGCAAACTTTGCCAGTGTGCATAACTTCTGTATGATGTGGCTTCTTCCACATGCCTTAGTGCCAGTTAGCCTTTCCTGTTCCAGATATACAGGCTATGTTGGTGAGACCCTGGTCAGCTGCTTCTCAAGCGCGTGCCAGTATTAATTGGTAGGGTAAGAGGAGGGGATCACTATGGACCACTGCTTGGAAAATGACTCTAAGAGAACTCCCTTGCCCATGCCAGACACATAGATGTTATTTAAGACATGTTTACTTGGATGTAGAATGAAAGAATCTTGCTTATATTGGGTTGAGGACATCGTCTTTGAGTACTGTGCACTTGAACAACTCATTCTAATGACAAAAGCCAGACACTGTTTATGGTCATAAGCTGAGTTCTTTAATGCAGGCTGGTAAAATGAAGCAGTTTGTATCACAGCCAGAAAAATGATGTTTCTCTGAAAACAAAACAAAACAGTGTTTTATTGAAGAACCAAAATAGTCCAGACCCCTCATATTCTCCTACTCCTCAGCTCAGCCAGGGTCTGATTTGAAAAGAAGACCAACACTCCTCTGATTGGCTTATTTCAGTACATTAATAGTTCCCAATGAACCACTTACAGTATGCTTCTGCCCTTGAAAAACTTATGTTCTACTGAAGGGGATCAAAAGCTGTTTACTTGCTTTCCCTGATTGTTAGAGCTTTCCAGTGCCGATTGCTTTTCTTTTTGCTAAGGAAAGTAAGATGTAAAAGTAGGAGCTGATCCATGAAGCTTGGGAAGGTGGTGTGCTTTCTGAAAGTTAAGCCAGCGTCTCAGAAGCTCAGAGAAAGAGCCGTTGCCTGAATGATGGCTGTAGCAGTGCAGCTCCATGCAGCCCTAGCCACCCGTGTCTTGCCTCCTGCCGTTCTCTCACATGGAGGAAACTTCCTTCCCTCTGTCCTCTCTGAGCCACGCTTCCCCAGTTTTTGCACTGGGCTCCACAGGGAAGGCAGCTGTAGTGTGTCTATTTGAAAGACAAGAAAACAGCATAGTTTAATGAAAGAGATTTAGATTGCATCAGGACAATGATTGGAGTAATTGCAGTTCTTCGTATAGAACACAGATCTGGGTACAGATATCAGGTTAAAGAAAGTATTTTCTGTCATCAAAATTGGTTTTTAAAAAGATGTCAGAAAACAAAACAAATTTGTAGCAAGACAAATAATTGTGTGCTGGCTTCATCAACAGGATGAATTATTAAATCTGTATAACATTAGTTACTGTTTCAGGGGCACACATGGTTTCCAAGTGGTTTGTTGCCACTTTGGCCTTCAATTGGCCTTGCTATTATTTTCCCCTGAGGGGCATCTGACTGTCTCCACCACAGCCCTGAGTCTAAGCCAAAGCCTGTGGATTGGCCAACGGGTGTTCCTGCTGTTATTGGGAGTGGACATACTGATGTGGGGAAGATTCTCATGAACACTTCATTGTTGTAACAGCTCCAATTTGTGGCTTTTAATCATGAAAAAACTTAGAACATGTTGAAGAGAATGAGTGGTGAGCGTGTGGTGGGAGCTTACTCACTCACACAGGTGGTGTTGCTGCTTTTATTATTTTTACCCTCAGTCTGAAAACAGGAACTATTTATTACGGTTTGTTGATTCATGTTGCTGATGATATCTGGTAATGCTGCAGGAATGGGAAGAGTTTCTCAGTGTGTGATAACTTAGTCTTTTTCCTTTTTCAGATGTTATTTCCTTTTATTCCTTAATTTTGAAAAAACTGGCAAGGGGGACCAGCTGAGTGTCTCAGTTGGTCAAGAGCTTGCTCAGGTGTATGAGCTCTGAGCAACAGGGTTATTGGTTTGATTCCCACATGGGTCAATGAGCTGCACCTGAGCTGAGCTGCTACTGAGCTGCCAACAGGTGGCAGGATGGCTCAGCTGGGGAGAGCACGTGTTCCTAACAATAAGGTTGCCTGTTTGAGATGGTGGGCTATGCCCACACGCAACTAAAGACTGAACTCGGCACCTTGAGCTGAGCTGCCACCTGGATAGCTCAGGAGATAGAGCATGCACTCTTAACAAGGCTTCTGGTTTGACTCCTGCATGGGATGGTAGCTACGCCCACCCGCAACTACTTGAGCACAGCACCTTGAGCTGAGCGGCATGACTGGACTTGGAGCTGAGCTTGCTATGTCCTCCACAACTAAGACTGAAGGACAACAACTTGGCTGTTCCCCTCACCCAATTTCCCAACACTGTTCCCCTCCCCCAATGCCCCAATAAAATCTTAAAAAAAAAAAGAAAGAAAAAATTGGCAAGGAGTTTGTTTAGAGGAAAACAAATTTTTACAGGCTCTCTGTGTGCTCAGTGATGCCATGTTGTATGTAATCCTCTTAGTGGTGCTGAGCTTCTAATGAGAGTGGAGAAAAGTAGAAATAAATCCCTGCCCAGTAAGGCCTCATTGCATAGTCTAACAGGAAATGTCTAAGGACTCAAAGAGTAGCTGCTCTTTTTATTTCAGAAAACTTTGATAATACTCCTAATTTTAAAAAAAGTCTCATTCTGGGCAGAAAACAGAAACACAGCTGGAGCTATGACCTATCTATCTAGTGAAAGGAAATATTGGGTCTCCACTCTGGCTCTACCCATCAGGGCAGGGCAGTGACCTGGTGGGATGGACACCACCATGGAGATACGTAGGTGCAGTGGGAATGGGAGAAGGAACTTCACTCTGCTGCTGCTGCTGCTGAAAGAGAAAGCTTCACAGCAAACAATAAGCTCCTTCCAGTCATCTCTGTGGGTATCTAGGCGCTGATAAGGTGGTTAGGTTGTTTTTTTAACGTAGTAGCTGACAATGAGTGCCTTTGAGGTGGGGCCCAAGGAAGACAGTTTGGAACAGGGATGGGTTTGGTCACTGTGTGAGGAGACAGTTGGCAGTCAGAGAAACATTAAGACATCACACTCTTGAGGAAGTGGTTACTGATAATAAAGCAGGGCTTCTTCCTGTAGATCTCTCTTCCTCCTCTTCATCCTCCTCCTCCTCCTCCTCCTCCTCCTCCTTCTTGTTCTTCTTTTTGCTTTTATTGTAAGAAACTCAGTAACTGCCCTGCTCTCTAAGTGCGACCTGCAATCCCTGCAACTTCTTTGCTCTGGCCTTGCTCAGTGTAATTTTAGACACAAAGGAAAAGAGAAGAAGTGAACACAGGAGGAGACTCAAAGGTACACAACAGAAATGTTTTCTCAGTTTGGAGACCGTTCTGCTCCATCTTTGTGACTTGGTAGGCTGCTTA
>NW_017731434.1:3843995-3848363 GCF_001890085.2 Hipposideros armiger
AGTCTCCCAAACTGGGAGTTAGATGGATTTTACTCCCATGGCTAGGTTATGTTTTATGACACAGTTGACTTTAGAAAAGGAGATTATTCAGGTGAGCCTGATCTAATCACATAATCCCTTTAAATAAATGCAGAATCTCTTCTCTGGTTGGCAGCAGCTACCTAGTATATAGGGACTTCAGTCCCACCACTTCAAATAATTCATTTCTATCCACACCAAAAATGAGCTTGGAAGTAGGTTTTTGCCCAAAGTTTCATACAAGGTGGCTGACATCTTGATTTCAGGCTTGTAATATTGGGAGTGGAGAACCCGTCCATGCCGTGCTGGACTTCTGATCTACACAACTGTGAGCTAATATGTAGTATTTTTTTAAGTTGCTATGTTTGTGGTAATTTACTACCCAGCAGTAGAAAAGCAATAGTTGCCCAATTCTTTACTAGTTTGTTGGTAGTAATCTCATAAAACAAGTTGCCTCATTATATAAACATTTGTAGTTATTTTTATTTATTTTTTTGTAGTTTTTTATTACAGAGAAGTTATATTGTGTAACACTAGAAATTTGTTATCAAAAAATTATGTTGCTTAAAACTAGAAATTTAATGGATGATTTCTTGAGATTGCTTTCTGGCCAAGATGAGTTTTTGACTACACCAGCTTTATCAGGTTTTAAGATCATATTAGTGTGGTTTTTTTCATTCAGGAGATGATGAGCTCAATTGATTGTCAAAAGCTCTGCATTTACCTGGCAGTATATAAGCACTGAATTCTAGGTACTCATCAGTGAGTTTGAAACCTGGCTCTGTAAATTATTAGCTGTGTGCCATAGACAAGTTACTTGCTCCCTTCTAAACTTCAAATTCTTCATTTGTAAAATGGGCACAATCATTCTTGTGCGCTGTCTCTGAGGCATGGAGATGGGTATATATATTGCTACTCTACTTTCTTCACAATCTCTCCTTCATTCATCATTGCTCCTTTTTCCCTTTCTTTTTTCAAATGTGGTTTTACAAAAAGACGCTAAAAATAAATGAAGGAAAGGAAACAGAAAAACCTTTTGGGTTTCATCATTAGTTTCTTTTGTATATTCACTTGTCTATAAAGGATGCTTGGTATCATAAAGAACACCAAAAAGAAATGTTTCCTACCCTGAGGGAGCTGACATTCAAAAGGACACAGGATGGGTTTGCATATATCATTAATTAACTTTTGTGTTTCTCCAGTATTTTTTTTTTCTGATGACAAGGGTGTGGTTCCTTTAGGAAGTGGGATTGGTCTAGTGCATTTTATAAGACCAGTGAAGCAATCTTTCCGCTGTGAGCTATCCTTGGAAGAAGAGAGAATGGGAATAGCAGGGAGGAATATGCACATAAGTGACAGCTCTCCTGCTTGTGGTGTACAGGAATGTTTCTGTAACAGAACGTATAAACACAACATTCATGACTAAGTGTTTTGTAGAATGGAAAAATCAATGATTAGACTAGGAAAGAAACTGTCATCATAGACTAGTACCATGGCTGACATTGGTGGCACAAAAGGACCATAGGCTTGATGGAAAAATTGTTGAAGATGCTAAAATTATTTAAAAAAACCTAAAAAAAAATCAGCTTTAATTTTTCTAATTGTTTCCCAAAACACACAGATGAAAGACATAGCCTTGTGTAGTTGAATTTGACTGCTGTTATACAAAATTTTTATAAAGCTTAGGAGATCTTTCTTTCTTCCTTTTTTTCCATAAAAACAATTGGAAATTTAACACTTCACTTGGGAATTGTATTTGAATTCTGAATACAGATGTGTGTGTATTTCTTAATTTCCTGTCAATACAGATGTTTACTTTAGAAGAAAAAATCATTCTAGATGTTTCCTGGACTCTCACCCAAGATTTTTCACAAGGTTATTTTATTATAAAACAGAGCAGCTGCTGATATCTTTTACACTTTTTGGAAAAAATGTTTAACTTTAAAAAAAAAAGAGTGTTCTACAGGGGTGAGATCATTTTGTTTTAGTGTACAATCTCTTCTGTCTATGAGCTGAGGGTAGGATAGAGAGAATAGTAGAACTAGCATAGGTGATATTGCTGATATAGATTGCTGTCATGGTAAAATGGAGATAAAATGGGAAAAATGAAATATTCTTATTTTATAGTAGAGAGAAGGCTAGACTCCTGACGATGGACCTAGTTTCCAGTATCAGATGACCACGAATTTTATAGTGTATGTAATCCACAATAAATGAGACACAATTATACTCTTTACTGTGTAGAGCTTTCTAAACTCTAAGTAAAATCAAGTAAATGGGCATACCGTAACTAATCTTAAAGCATCAGTATAATCCAGGATTAGAGTATAGTTTACAGGTATTTTTATTTTTCTAATTCTTTGTCCTTTCTTTGCATCAGATCAGAATGAGAAAAAAGACCTTCATCTCAAATGTAGAGTATATTGCAGTGAGACTTGGTAAGCATTTTTGAGAAAGGTTTTTATAAAGAATTGGAACAACTTAAAAGATTTTTAGAAAATTCACCCAGGGATACTTGTTTTTGTGCTCCTCTTTTCCCATCTATAAATTTTCCTGTAACAATTTCTTAGGCTTTCTGATATGAAGATGGTGCACCCATATGCCATTTTCTCTAAGCAATTTAAGAGGTAACATAGGTGTATCTGGTGTAATCTTGTAATGAAAATTTCGTTTGATTGAGGATTCCAGAAAGACTAAAGCTGAAGTGATGTTTAAAGTAATAGATAACATAAAATACAGACCTTTTTTCCAGGGTTCTCTACACTGAAAAAAAAAAAAAANTTCTAGAGGTGAGGAAATCTGTGGTGGCCCTTGAGGGCTCTCAGATGATGTTCATGCCATTAATCTGCACTCACTGTCTGCCCTGCCCTGGGGTTCAGAAGGCTGCCTCCCCGATGCTCCCTTGATATCTGGCTTTTTGTTGGGTTTGACCACTGGCAGGGTATTGGAGGGTGAGAGCAGAAGGAGATGGGATGCCTGGATATTTATTCCTCCCCTTTCTTCTGTAGATCTCTGATTTGGGCAGTGACTAAGCTCATTCCTGTATCTAAACCACAGCTCATATCAATCTATCCCTTTTCACAGGGTTCTGCTAAATACCCTTCCTTCCCTTTGCTACTTTTGAACCACCAGTAGAAATGGCTGCCTGCTACTACTAGGTTCTGCAGGCTTCATCATTTCATGATGGGTACTTTACCTTGCTCACTCCTCTTAAACAGTACCTTTATTAAATGATTTCCTTGACTTTGTTGGGTGTGTCACCTTTTTCTTGCTGAAATCCTGACTATCTCCATCCTGTCCTCTCTCATCCAGGCAAACTGAGCCACTCACTATTTCCCAAACATGCAACTTTTCCTTCTTCTTGCCTTTGGGATTGCTAGCTTTTTTCACCTACACCCAAGGAATCTCAGGTTTAGAGGGTCTTATTTGGTGGTCAGCTAGTTCAGTATCAAATGCTTCAATCCTTTCTGTACATCTCTGCAAAACAATTGTCTAGTTTTTGTTTAAATATTTCTGGTGTCAGGAATTCATTGCCTCTTAAAGTATCAGTATTCATTCATTCAATTCATTCAGTGAACACTTTTGTTGCCTACTATGTGACAAGTGCTGCTTATGGTCTCATCACTCAGGAGGTTCAAAATAGTGAGGAGGTAAACATATGAATAAGAAAATTTGATATAACATGATACATGTTACTTTAGAGATATTCACAATGCTATGACAGCCTGGACAAGTGATCACCCAGGTCTTTCTTGTGCAGTCAGGAAAATCTTCCCCGATGAAGCAATGAGTAAGCAGAGATTTAGAGGATGAATAGAAGCTCTTCAAGCAAACAAGAATGGGTAGGACATACCAGAAGAAAGGAATGAGATTGGCAAATGCACAGGCATTTAGGAGAGCTCGGTGTGTTTGGACAATAACGTATAGAAATGCCTGGTGAGTCTGAGAGAGTGGCAGGAGATGAGCTGTCCCTCATATGCATTCAATACCTATCAGCATGATACCTCTACAAAATGAGTCTAAATGCATCTTCCACCTGAAAACACTTATATAGTCCACTCTTTTTTTTCTTTTGTTTTGTTAGTTAAAGAAGCTACCCTTTAATGACTTATTAGCAGTACAGTGTCTATTCTAGAGATGAGGAAACTAAGGCTTAAAGAAGGTAAGTGACTAAGGATACACAGCAGGTGGTAAAGTCAGGATTCCAATCCAGACAGTCTGATTCCACAGCCTGGGCATAAAGCCACTCTGCCATTCTGCTCTACTCCTTTCACATGGATTCAAGCTTCTCTGTCATAGTGGTGGTTACCTTCAGGTCACTCTCTAGCTTGTCAATATTTATTTGTGGAA
>NW_017731434.1:3852458-3859475 GCF_001890085.2 Hipposideros armiger
CTAAAGCTTTTGAAGTTGGTAATATGAAGGATGACTTAAAGAGTATGCGAGGTACTACTGTCAGCAAAGACTTTCAGGGAAGACCACTGGTGTTATGCACCAGGGCATTTTTAGAAACAGGAACTTTATGACTTGTGATACTTCCATCCTTCTAAGTGTAGGTTGGAATTGAGACTGTGAAGTAGTAGTAGAATGCTTATAATTATATCAGCATTTTTTGAAAAATTGAAGCAAGTTGTTTGATTGTCTACTCAAGTGTGTCAAACATCAACATCTTGCGATTTTGATGGATTTTCTCTACGTCATAGTGGTTGTTTGTGTTAATGAAGTTTTCAGAGGAAGTAAGCCCATCTGACTTCTTTGCAGCTTATAGTGATTCCATATAGATTCTTTGATGGAAGCCTATTTCTGATATAAATATTTCTAAAAATTCATTAGTCTCTTGCTTTGCTTCAGCAACTTTTAGACTTTGGACACCAATGGTGACTAAGAGCCAGTGCTGTAGGTAAACTTTGATGGCTGGTCAAGGGTGCAGTAATTGTAAAGGCAACTGGACATATAATAGTAAAAAGAGTAATGGCTGAATTCAAGCAGTTCTAGGCTTTGTTTCTGAGCATCTGTACTAGTCAAGGTTCTCCAGAGAAACAGAACCAATATCTATCTATCATCAATCTATCTACCATTTATCCATCCATCCATCCATCCATCCATCCGTCCATCCATCCATCTATTGAGATTTATTATGAGGAGTTGTCTCATGATCTGCCATCTGGAAGCTGGAGACCCAGTAAAGCTGGTGGTATAATTCCAGTCTGGGTCTAAAAGCCTGAGAACCATGGGAGTCAATGGGGTACATCCCAGTCCATGGGTAGGAGAAGGCAGGTGCTCCAGCTTAAGCAGGCAGACAGGAAGCAGGCAAATGCTTCTTTCTTTTACATTTTGCTGTATGCAGATCCTCAATGGATTGGAAGATGTCCACCCACATTGGGAAGAGGAATTTCCTTACTGAGTCTACTCAATCAAATTCTGATCTCATGGGAAAACACTCACACAGACACACCAGAAATAATGTTTAATCAGGGCACCCCTTGGCCCAATCAATTGACACGTAAAATTAACCATCACAGAATTTGAATGACTTTGGGAAAATTACTACTGCTTTGTATTTCAGTTTCTTCATTGAAAATGAAGGGATAATAGCTACTTTGTTACATTATAGTGAGGCTCAGAGACAGTCTATTCAAAGTGCCTAACATGGGGTAGGAAATTTATTTTTTTTCAGTAGGTTTTTATGAGAGGGGGTATAACAATGAAAATATTTTCATTCAAAAGCAGCACACGTTTATTATAGAAAATTTAGGACTCATAAACACACAAGAAGACAATAAAAATCCCTATAATCCCAACAATGTTAATCTTTTAGTGGGTATTTTCCCATTTATGTATATATCTTCAGTGTACATTAGTGTAAATCTTTCAATAATTATGTTTTCTTCTAGTGTGTTAATTTTAACAATTGCATAGTATTTTGCTGTATGGGAGCACTATGATTTTCTTAATTAATTTTTTATTGTGTATGTATAGATTTTGCTCTTACAAACATGCTTATGTATGTATTTTTTGCTTATGTATAGTTATTTACTTAGGGTAAATTACTAGATATAGAATCACTGGGTCAAAAATTGTGCACATTTATAAGGTTTTTGGTATGACTTCTGACTTGTCTTGCCAAATGTCGCATCAATAGACACTCTCACTAAGAATGTATTTGAGTGCTCATTTTCCCTTTTAAAATCTCTGGGATGCAAAAATGGCATGTTATTTGTCTTTGCATTTAAAAACTATTAGTGAAATTAAAATGTGTTTATTGATCTTTTGTATTGCATTTTTTCGTTTTTGAATTGCTTTTGGGTATCCTTTATTTAAAAAACAAATTTTAAAGGCTTTATTTCTTCAAAGTCATTTTCTGTTCACAACAAAATTGAAAGAAAACTACAGAGATTTCCCTGTATATCCCCTGACCCCATACAGGCCTAGCTTCCCCAATTTTCAGCCTCACTCACCAGAGTGGTACCTTTGTTATAACTGATGAACCTACATTGACACAATGTGCTCGTATAAAGTCCATAGTTTAACTTAGGGTTTACTCTTGGTAGTGTATATTCTATAGGCTTGAACAAATGCATAATGCCATGTAGCCATCATTATAATATCATGCAGAGTAGTTTCACTGCCCTTAAAATCCTCTGTGCTCTGCCTGTTTGTCCTTTCCTGACCCCTGGCAACCACTGATCATTTTACTGTCTCCATAGATTTGCCTTTTTCAGAATATCAGATAATTGGAATCAAATAGTATGTATTCCATTGGCTATATAACCATAGTTTATCCATTCACCTACTGAAGGACATCTTGGTTGCTTCTAAGTTTTGGCAGTTATGAATAAATCTGCTATAAACACATGTGTGCAGGTTTTTTTGTGTAGATATAAGTTTTAAACTCTTTTGGGTAAATACCAAGAAGTGTGATTGCTGGATTGTATGATAAAAGTTTGTTCCATTTTGTAAGGAATTGCCACACTGTATGAGAGTTCCTGTTGCTCCGCGTTCTTGTCAGCATTTGGTGTTATCGGTGTTCTGGATTTTAACCATTCTAATAGGTGTGTAGTCATCTCTCATTATGATTTGAGTTTGCATTTTCCTGATGAGATATCTGGAGCATCTTTCATATACTTATTTGTGATTTATACATCTTCTTTGGTGAGGTATTTGTTAGGACTTTGGCTCATTTTTAATTGTCTTATTTATTTTCTTATTGTCGAGTTTTAAGAGATCTTTGAATATTTTGAATAATGGTACTTTATCAAATGTGTCTTTTGCAAATATTTCTCCCAATCTGTGGCTTGTCTTCTAATGATCTTAACATCATCTTTTGTAGAGCAGACATTTTTAATTTTAATGATACCCTGCTTATCAATCACTTCTTTCATGTATCATGTTTTTTGTATTATATCTAAAACGTTATCACAATATCTAAGGTCATCTAGGTTTTCTCCTATGTTATCTTCTAGGAGTTTTACAATGTTCATTTTACATTTAGGTCTATGATCCATTTTGAGTTAATTTTTGTGAAGGGTGTAAGGTCTGTTTATAAATTTTTTTTTTGCATGTGTATGTCCAGTTATTCCAGCATCATTTGTTGAAGAGACTATCTTTGCTCAGGTGCATTGCCTTTACTCCCGGTCAAAAACCAGCTGTCTATATTTGTAGGGGTCTATGGCTCGGCCTTCTGTTCTGTTCTATTAATTTTTATTTATTTATTTATTTTTATTTATTTTTATTTATTTTAAGCTGAGCCATCCTGCCACCTGTTGGCAGCTCAGCGGCTGCTCAGCTCAGGCTGGGACTCAAACCGCTGTTGCTCAGAACTCAAACTCTTGAGCGAGTTCTTAACCAACTGAGCCACTTGGCCGGCTCTGTTCTATTAATTTTTATATTTATTCTTTTACCAATACCATACTGTCTTGATTACTATAGCTTTATAGTAAGTCTTGAAGTCAGGCAATGTCATTCTTCCAACTTTGTTCTTCTTCTTTAATACTGTCTTGGCTAGTCTGGGTCTTTTGCCTCTCCATATAAACTTTAGAATCAGTTTGTTGATATCCACAAAACAACTTTCTGAGATTCCTGTTGGGATTGCATTGAATCTATAGATCAAGTTGGGAAGAAGTGATAGCTTGACAATAATAAATCTTCCTATCCATGAAAATCCTTTATTTTTCTGATGGTATACTTGTATTTTTTGTTTTAATTTTAAAAGGACTTTTTGTATCTTAGAAATACTGACATTTTGTGTGGCATTTTTTTCTCTCTCTCTCATATTTCCCCCTCCCCAGTATTAAGTTTTTGATTGTATAAAAGTTTTACATTGATTTTAAGCCAGAACTTTCTAATTAAAAAACTACTTTGCATTTGCCTTTAAAGACATTTTCTCTTCAAGAATAGCTAAATAGTTACATTTATTTTCTTCTAGTTTGAGAATTAAAGAATGGTTGGTCATGATGTCATTTCTTCAAATGTACAACTGGGTTTGATCTGCCAATGTCACATTATTTGCCAGTAATTTTGATTTTATATGTATTTTTCCAGTATTTATATCTTTTGTTTATTTTTTGATGGATGGCTAGTATTTCCAGAATTGAAAAGTAATGGTAACAATAAACATCTTTTTTTATTACTGATATTAAGATAGAAATGTATTTATTTTCTATTAGGTAGGTTATGGTTCTTTAGGTGGATATTCTTTGTTCTAGCTTTCTAAAGTTATATAAAAATGTAGAATGGATGTTGAATTTGATTAAATGCTTATATGGCTTCTATTAATGAAGGACAAAATAGAATAAAGGTGAAATCATGACTGGTACAAAGACACTAATATAATATATGAGATACTGATAAAAGATACAAGCCACCAAAAAAAATTATAAACATTTATGCACTAATAACTTCACAATATAAAACACAAATACTAATTGTAATTTGATGAGAAATTAACAGATCTACAACCAATCAAATAGGCAAAAGATTTAGGATATTCAGGACGATAAATTATATATTATATATAAAATATCAAGAATTCTCTTTTGGACCATTCTTTGTTCTTGGAAATGGAGCTTACACAGTTATGGTTTATTATTCTTTAAATATACTAAGGAAATTGAGTAGTTAATATTTTTAGAATCTTTTTCTATTGCACTAATATTTTATGCTATATTTGTTAGGATTTTTCTCCCTCAAGAATGTACAAGCTACATAAAATGAGTTGATAAATCTCTTGTCTTCTATAGAAGGTTTTTTATACTATTTATACTAGAAAAGTATAAATAGTAGAGAGGTAACTGATTTTTCAAAGGCTTGAAAGAACTCACGGGGCCCAGAAAGTTTTTTTGTTATTTTCCTTTTAAAAATTTTATTAAGAATACCTAACATGAGATGTACTGTCTAAACAAATTTTTAGTACAGTACATTATCATTGACTAGAAGCACAACATTGTAAAGCAGATGTCTAGAGCTTATTTATCTTTCTTAACTGAAACTTTATGCCCTTTGATTAGTAGCTCTCCATTTCCCCATTCCCCCTGCCCCTGCCAACCACCATTCTACCCTCTGATTCTATAAATTTGATATATAAGCGGGCTCATGTAATATTTGTCTTTTCCTGACTGGCTTATTTCACTTAGAATAATGTCCTCAATGTTCATCCGTGTCACATATAGCAGAAGTTACTTTTCTCTTTAGGCTGAATAATATTCCGCTGTATGTACCACATTTTCTTTTCTTTTTTTAAAAAAGATTTTATTGGGGAATTGGAGGAGGGGCACAACATGGGGAATCGGGGAAGGGGAACAGACAAGCTGCTTGTCCTTTGGTTCTTCAGTCTAGTTGTGGAGGACACTGCTTCACTGACCCATGTTGGTGTTATCATTGCCTTTTTCCCGGCTGAGGGAGCCAGTTGCTGGCCATTGGACGGCCGCTCACAGTGGCTCACAGCAGCTCATGAAAGCTCACGCCTGCTGCTGGCCAGTCCTACTGCAGCCTATGCCATCACCGGTAACTCACCGCAGCCCAGCTCCAGGTTGAGCTGTTGTTCACCATCTTAGCTGTAGAGGGCGCAGTGTCATTGGCCCTCATGTGGGATCCAGACCAGGGAGATGCTGCTCAGAGCCGGCATCCCAAGCCAACTCCTAACCAATGTGCCACTCAGCCAGCCCCACATTGTCTTTATTCATTCATCTATCAGTGGACATTTAGGTTGTTCCCACATCTTGGCTATTGTGGATAGAGCTGTGGTGAATATTGGTGTGCTGATATCTCTTCGAGAGTCTGATTTCAATTCTTTTGGATAAATACCCAGAAGTGGGACTTCTGGATAATATTGTAGTTTTACTTTTATTTTTTTGAGAAACATTCACACTGTTTTCCATAGTGGCTGCACTGTTTTGTGTTCCTACCAACAGTGTGCAAGTGTTCCAATTTCCCACTTCCTCACTTGTGTTTTGTTTTTCTGATTATAGCCATCCTAACAAGTAGGAGGTGATATCTCATTGTGGCTTTCATTTGCATTTCCCTGATGATTAGTAGCATTGAGAATTTTTTCGTATACCTGTTGGCCATTTGTATATTTTCTTTGGAGAAATATCTATTCAATTTTTTAGCCCATTTTAAAATTGGATTATTAGTTTTGTGCTGTTGAGTTATAGGAGTTCCTTATATATTTTGAAGATTCACCTCTTATCAGATACATGGTTTGCAAATATTTTCATCCAATCTTTTATACTTTCTATAGAAGATAAGGGCAATATAAATGGTATAAAAGATTGGGTTGGAACTACACAACACCAGGGTATCTCCCTCAAATAAATTTTCTCTTTTTTTCCTTCCTTCCTCCCTCCCTCCCTTCTTTCCTCCTTTCCTTCATACCCCCTTTCTCCTCTTCATTTCTTTCTAAAACCCCATGTAACAGCTTCCTTTGTTATTTGCTTCTTTTTCTAAGCAATGAAAGAAATACATGTTTTTCTCCTTTTCTTTATCACGTTCTCCCGTCACCCCTTAAAAAACTCGGAAGTAAATATAACACTATTGAGGAAGTCTCCAACTTAAGAAGAGTAATTTTAAAATATGTGTACTTGATTCATGCTTCCTTTAATATAGTAGATGGTATCATAGTGGAGATTAAGAGTATGGCTCTTATAAGATTAACCTCTGTCACCTTTAAAATGAGACAGTTTGGGGAATATAATCAATAATATTGTAAAGATTTTGAGGGTATCCAATGGACACTTGTTGTCTTATTAAGGCGACCACTTCATGGATGGTGTAGGTGCCTGCCCACTGCAATTTACACCTGAAGCTGAATAATAATGAATGTCAAGTATAATTTTATATATATATATATATATATATATATATATATATATATATAGTCACAGGATGTGGAGTATAGCATAAGGAGTAGAGTCA
>NW_017731434.1:3866075-3871764 GCF_001890085.2 Hipposideros armiger
TCCCAAGCCAGTTCTTAACCATCACGCCACTCGGCCGGCCCTGTGTCACTTTTCTTGATGGCCTGTCACTGATAAGATTTTTAGAGCTATATATTTATTGCTTCTATCAAAACCTAATTCAGTTTTTAAAATAATTTTTTTCTATGGGAGAATGTGGTAGGTAGAATAATGGTACCACCAAAATGTTTATGTCCCAATCCAGGAACCATAAATATGTTACTTTACGTGGCAGAAGGCACTCTGTGAATGTAGTTAACTTAAATTTTGATATGGGAAAATTATCTTGGATTATTTGGGTGGGCCCAGTGTAATCACAAGGGTTCTTACAAGAGGAAAGCAGGAAAGTCAGAGCAAGAGAGTCAGAGAAGGAGCTGTTATGATGGATGTAGAGGTCAGAATAATGCCTTTGCTGGAAAAAGCCATACACCAGAAAGTGAGGGTAGCCTCTGGAAGCTGGAAAATAAAGAGCAGTCTCCCTAGAGCCTCACAAAGGAACACAGCTGTCCTGATGCTTTGATTTTAGTCCTGTATGACCCTTTTATAGACTTCTTCAGAACTGCAAGATAATAAATGTGTGATGTTTAAGCCACTAAGTTTATGGTAATTTGTTAAAGTAGCAGTAAGAAACCAAAACACTTTCAGTCAAAAACACAATATGATTTTCATTCCTTTAACCTAGAACTCAGTGCCAGGTTATTTCAGATCCCATCCAGGAAGCACTGTCACTTTAAGATGAGCTCACCAAAGCAGGTGAGGGCTTATTCACCCAGAAACCACAGCGACTGACTCATTGTCTTGTGGACTTTCTCTTGGACCTCTCTCTCCCCACGTTCTTTATTTCCTTCCATGTTCTTTGGCTACCGTGTTGCCCAGAACTTGCCCTGACCAGTACCTAGGGTTGTGAGTTACTTTCTTACTATGACTTAGTTAATGAGCCTTGGAATTCTCAGCTTCTCTACATGGAGTATCAACACATATTGGCCCTTTCTGGTTTAACCCTCCTTGCCAATCTGACAAGATGACTGGCTTTATGCATGGAGGCCCTCAACTCTTGGTGCCTATTGGGATCAACCAATCCAATCACCAGTTTGAGCAGTGTTTAGATGCGTAGGTTCCTGTTTAGGTTTACAGTTGTGCCTGAGCATTTGACTGTGTTTGCTCATCTGTTCATTCTTCATTAAATGGTAATTTGTTGAACAGCTATTTTGTGCCAAGAACTTGGATAGAAACTATGGATAGATAGATGAATAAGCTATGGTGCATGTCCTCAAGGAGTTCATGTCCTAATTTAGAAGACCAAGAATGAGAGACAGAATTATTAAACAAGATGGTAGGGAAAAAGATGGAAATACGTATAGGCTGTCACTGATCCCAGAGAAGAGAGCCTTTTCTGGGAGTGAGGAAGATTCCTGCAAAAAAGAGATGCCTCAGCAGAACCTTTAAAAGAAAGAATAGACATTTTTCAGACAGCAAGGAGGTGTGTGTGGAGGAGAGTTTGAGTAGAGGAGGCGGCACATAGTGCTAAGTGTTCAGAGTAAGAAGGGAGAAATTGATCAGAAGCATAGGGAATTAAGGCAGAATGCAAGGAACAACAAGCAGTTGAATGTTATTGGAGTACTGAGTGTGAAGCAGAGAGTTGGGGAGGAGATGGCTGCATAGTGGACAGGGCCAGACCTTGGAGCAACTTGCCTGCTTTGGACAGGAGCTTCAACCTAGCATCTGGACTCTCATCTTTAGAGTGCAGAAGAATTGTTTGTTCAATTCATCAACACTGTTCAAAACTCTGGGGATCAGCACTGAACACAATGATAAAACTGCTGCCCTCTTTCAACTCAACATAGCAGGGGAGACAAATAATGTGGTAAACATAAGAGGAGGAGTCAGAGAAGCCTGAGTAAGGGTTCACAAAAGTCTGTCCTGAAGATGTAATTTCAGAGCTGAGTTTTGGTGATGAGATTACATAGGAACTTGTTAAGAAGGGAGACCTCTAGCCCCCCAACCTCAGAGAATCTCATTTGCTAGATCTGGGGTGGAGCCAAACGTGGTAGGTTATCCCAATGCAGGTGGATTCAATGACAGGCTCAATTTTTTTGCTTCCACTAAATGGATCTCAGATGTTGGACTTGTCTGATCCAGGAGGATCAGATCCAGGAGGTTCAAACCATGAGTAGCCTCATTGAGATGTTATAATTCACATGATACTTAAAAAGAACACTATTGCAATAACTTAGCCTGTTTTACCCACATCGACAGGGCTCTTGAATGATTCAGAGGGAAACTTTGCATGGGATATGGTTAGAAGCAGATTGGGAAGTTCTGTTGAAAAGGTCAAGTAATATGAGAAACATGTTTCCATAGATGACTGAGGAATGGAGGAAGCTTCTTTCTCTAATTTCTCTACCTGCACCATCAGTTTCCTGCCCCTGCCTCCCACTGCTTTCCAAGAAATAGAGTTCAACTACTTAATCCTTAGGCAGAAATTTGGAATGAGAATACTTCCAATTCCTGTATGGANCTGACAAGAATGTCTGTCATGATTTCAGGCCGCTGTCTGGGACACAGTGCTAGTAACAATAATAATAGTAATTGAAAGTACTATTATGTTATCTAATAAATATTTTTGAACTTAGCTGATCTGTAGTAACATCTCTTTCTTGGGAATGATGTTGGGGGAGAGGAGCAGAGAGTGGTCCTGAATTTCTGCCTGAGGCTAACACACCCCAGGCTGGTTTTTGCTCTGTAGTTTAGCTCTCTCTGTCCAAATGTCTTACAGGCTTCATGTCTCGGCCTCTGTGATGAACATCTTCATTGTTAGAGCCTCCAAACTTTTCCTGCCTTTCTCCCACTAGGATTAACCATTTCTTCCTTCATCCTATACACTGTACCTGAACATGAGTAGATACATTTAATAATGTTAACATTTATTGAGCTCTTACCATATGTCAAGTACTATGCACATTATTATGTTCTGTAATCCTCATAATAATCATCTGAGGTAGACACTTTTATGTTCACTATTTTATAACATGTCACTGCATTTTGTTCCCCCCATTAGACCTCAAGATCGTTTCCTCCAGAGAGCACATTTTATGGATTCTTATAATCCCGGAACTTGCATAGTATTAGAAATAGGATAAGTTCTTCATAATAGTTGATCTATGGCACTCTCTTCCCCAAAGTGCCTCATTCCTGTGTCCTGGAGACGTTGCATTCTTCTCTTAGCCCTTCCCTGCTTGCTTCATGCCTCATGGCACTTACTCTGGCTCTTCACCCTCCTCAGTGGTCTTTTGCTAGAGGTCTTGCCTCAGCTCATCAGAGCCCCCCACCAGGAACTCGGAGCCTGGGGGACTATTGGCATTGTGAGCAAGAGGAAGTAACAACTGTAGGGGAGATGTGTTTATATGATCCAAGTTTTAGCTTTGAGTGCACTTTGCATCTGTGCTTTTGCACAGGTCTTTCATCTGCCTTGAAAACTCTTCCTTCATATGTAAGCACTTAGGTGACCCTCTCCTCCATCACTTCTGTCCATGCTCCTTCTGTCCTATGCATGTTACTGTCACAGTGTTGACTGCTCTCTAGTGGATCTGATGTTCTCCTTGTCTGTACCTGAACTTGTGAGCTCCTTAGGGGCAAGGACTGTGTTGTCTGTGTTCTGCAACTCTGAAACCCCAGTACGAACATGATGACTGGCATATAACCAGTGTTCAAAAACTATGCTTTAAATCAACAGAAACAAGGTTCTCACATTGGCAGGCCCCAGAGTACTGTTTATAGACTGTTTTAAGAACAGTGTGAATTAACGAACATTTATGGGCTGATCTGGGAATCTAGTCTTCAGATACTACATGTTTCTAAGGGAAAGAATGCTGGGATGCTCATGTTTATTTTCAGCACTGAAATGTTAGTTCTGCTCCCAAATTCAGAAGGATTCATTGTACTTCTCAGATTGACATAATTCCATCTGGACTTGGTGGGAATCATATACCCATGGGAGAGAATCTGGCCACATTTGAATAGATGTTGGAGCAACACTAATATATTTCAGAGTAAATATAATTTGCATGTGCAATAGCTTATTCCCGTAATTCAGAGTTTCCTGAGTGACTGAGAAGCTCCAAAGGTAGCGTAAATCCCTCAATCTTTTCCACACAACGCTGCGCTATTGCCAAGCTCTGACCCTTTAAATGTGTCATGTAACACTCCGAGTGTTCGGGAAGCAACCCTAATCAACTTGCTAGCATTGTTTCACAACATAATAGCTTGTGATTCCTGATGTAGAGAGGATATTAAGAATGTGCAGTTGGCTCATGGTCTCATGAAGAATACACTTAATTACTTCTCCTTCTTTGTGAATTTTTCAGCAATGATGTGGCACTGGTGGGTTCAGCTTAATAAAAAATTTCCAAGATCTTTCTTACCGAGGAGTGAATTACTGTATTTTCTGGTGAATTACGGGAGGAACATATGTGCATTTTTAAACGTGTAATGTGCAATGCATTATGTTGTTAAGACAGTCAAGTGAGATTTTTAAGAAGTAGTTTAGTTTCTTTTCTAGCTCTCTGCAATCTGCCTTCAACATATTTTTTGAGCCTCATATCTTGTTCCCACTTTTGTACTTTGCACTTCAGTGACATAGCCTATGACATGGCCCTGGAAGCATCATACACACTGGCTACATCAAAGTTATTACACAGAAGAGTCTTAGGATAGGCAATCTGGTTGGAATAAAGGACTAGATTCTTACTTTGAAGTTTAATTTGTATAGCAAACCCACTATTGATACATAGGAGGTGTGCTTCTTCCTGACGGTAACTCCAGCCTCTGGTAGCTTCAATCAAGATCCTTGGGATTATCCTTGATTCATTTTGTTTTCTTACTCTATGTTTAATCTTTTAACTACCTTGTTGATGCCACTCTCAAATATGTCCATAATTATATCTCTTCCTCTCACCTTCATAGCTATCACTTTGGTCCAAGCTGCTATCATCCCTGGTTGAGATGTTGCAATAACCTCCTAACTTATCTCCCTACTTACATCCTTGCTGTTACAATCTGTCACCAACATATATTTTGAGCCTTGCCTCTTATTCTCACACAATTGCCCAAGTGACTGTTAAACCAGAACTCAGATCATGTTATTTCTTTGCAGAAACCCATCTGATCACTTCACATTTTCACTTGAAATAAAAGTCCAAGTCCTCACAATGGCCAGAAAGGTCCTACATTGCCAGAACTTCCCCCTCTTATTTCTCTTACTTATCCTGTTCCAACCACACTGGCTCTTTGCTATTCTTTGAGCATGCCTGAAATGTTCATTTCCCATTGTCTGGACTGCTTTTCATCTGGAGACCCACATGATACCCTTCCCCCTCTATTATCTATCTTCTTCAACACTTTACTCATCTCACTTGCCCTGTCTACTCCATTTGGCATTGTTTATTTCCCACCATGTCTAGAAATTATTCTCTTGGCTCCTGGACACTACATTCTGTTAATTATTTGTACCTGTTTTGCCATTTATTTTTGATCTCTTTCATGGGCTGTTCTTCTTCTGTCAACCCCTACTCTATCTGCTGCCAGGTATTCATTTCTAATCCTCTGCAATTCTTGTTATTTATTATTTTCTTGAGCAGTATGGTTCTCTTTGAGTTATATTCTCATAAGCTCCCAAATCTCTTTCTTCAGCCCA
>NW_017731434.1:3872329-3875105 GCF_001890085.2 Hipposideros armiger
TCTTATACGCCGGCAAATACGGTAGATGTCTTATGAGCACTTCAAAATCAACATGCTTAAAAGGAAGTCCTCTTCTTCATTAAATAGGCTCTTCCATCCATGGTCTCTGTATCTGTTGGTATCACATAGATATCCTAGTTATTCTTGACACCTCTATCCCCTTCATTCTTCAGTCAATTAAACATCTAATCATCAATTTCTGCTGCCTGTAATTGTTAAATAGTTCCCAGATTTGTTTCTCCTTCTTTACACTATAATGGGTTGAATTGTGATTCTCCAAAGATATGATCACATCTAAATCTCTGGAACATTTTAATGTTATCTTATATGGAAAAAGACTCTTGCATATGTATGTAATTAAGTTAAGGATCTTGAGATTAAGTTAAGGATCCTGGATTATCTGGATGGACCCCAAATCTAATGACAAGTGTTCTTATGAGAGAAAGGCAGAGGGAGAATTATGATAAAAGAGGAGAAGAGACAGAAACACAGAGGAGAAGGCCATGTGAAGTTGAAGACAGAGGCAGAGATTGGAGTGATGTGGCCACAAGACAATGGAGCCAAGAAATACTGATAGTCACAAAAAGCTGGGAGAGGCAAGGAAAGATTCTTTTCCAGGGCCTCTAGACACCTTGGTTTTGAACTTTTGGCTTCCAGAAATGTGAGATTGTGAGAGAATACATTTCTGTTGTTTGTATCATCCAGTTTATGGTAATTTGTTATAGCAGCCACAGGAAACAAATACACTACCTTTGCTGGTTCAGATGTTTGTCATCTTTGACTTGGATTAGTGTGATAGCTTCCGCACAGTCTCTCTGCCTCCAGTCTTTGTCCTCTTCAGTTGCATCTTCCATTGTGCAGCCAGAATAGTTATAATTAAAACTCAATTTGGCTTTGTCTTTTCCATGTTTAAATCTTGCTAATTCCCCTCCACCAGCACAGATTCTCTCTTCTCCTGCAGCTTTAATGCTTGTTCAGCCTGGACCCCTGTGCCCCATTTTTTAAACATTTAAAAAATTTATTTTATTTTATTTTATTGGTCCTACAAACCTTCAAACTTGGATCAATCCAGCCATCCTCTTTTTCTACTTCTACATTTAGGCTATTGAAAAAAGTTATGTAATTGTGTGGATTTTCCCCTCTATATATTTTTGTTCCCCAATCACAGATGGGCCTTCAAAACTGTTCAATAATCTGGTCAGCTCCTTCTCCTAATTGTTCTCAGTGACTATTTTAAAATTTATCATTGCCCTTAAATCTCTTCCACTTTGTTTTATTTTGCTTCTGCCCTCCCTGCTAAATTAGTGGATAAGCTTGCCTTGCTCTTCAGGAGCGAAACTTCGAGGGTCCCATGATAAAATTCCTCAGTATCCTGTCTCCATCCCCATAAAGTTTCACAGCTTTATCTCAGCTTTCTGAGATAGGCCAGTTTCTGGGAAAGACATATCCCCCCATTCTGTCTGTGTTGGTGTTTTTTTTCCTTCTTTAAAAAAAATCATATCAGGGTTCAAATTATATTTCCTCTGTGATTATATTTTTAGCTCTTTCTATGGGCTCCTTCCCTAGTTCTGCTAAACATTCTGGCATCTTTTTGATTTTAAACAAAACCAAGTCCTCAACCTTTTAAAATTATGTGACTTGACCTGATAAAGTGAGAACAGTTTTTCAGGGATAAACTAAGCTGTCTTAAGAAAAGTAACAATAATAATGATCCCTTAATCAAGGCTTTAAAAAGAGAGCTCTGAACTTATCTTTTGTTTCTCTTCCATTTTATCCAAGATAGAAAAAAGAAAAATTAGAGAAACATACTGAATGCTGGCCAATTTTACCAGGATTTTCTGGTAATAACTTTTCTTCTATTGTGGCTGGAAGGAAGGGTAAATTACATTGTTTTTGGCAACAACTCCCTGCCCTTGCAGTCCCCTCTGACTCAGCACTGGCCCCTACTTGCATCGTCTGCCACTATCTACTAATGAGTTTATAAATTGCCTTTGTCTGCCTTCGTCAGAAAATGTGTACACTCATCATGATCATACATGACATTAAAAATCTTTTCTCTCTTTATCTTCAATAAGTTACAGATAAAAATCCTAGAATATTCCTAACTTTGATAAGATCCAAAGTTCCCGTTTAAGCATTTGCTGTTTTTGTTTTTTAAAAAACAAACAACAAACGGATTCTTCTTCTTTCATGTTTTGAGTTGAATCCCTGTGCCACATGAATTGCTGACTTCAGTACATCTAGTGGTTACCACCTATAGTTCTGAGGTGTGTGTCCTTGCTCACAGAGTGAAGGGACCTGGAGACGGGAGATGCATAACCCAAGAAAAAGCAGATAGTAGTACTAATTGTTATCTTCTAAGAACAACAGTATTGTGTTTATATTACAATTTTTTGAGAAAAACTAATTAAAACTATAAATTATTACACAAATCTAATTTTTTTCTCTACCCCATTTTTGAGATTTTTGTGTCACTTTTCTTTTTTATTTTTATTGGGGAATTGGGGGTCTGGGAACAGCGCTGGGGAATTGGGAGAAGGGGAACAGACAAGTTGCTCTCCTTTTGTTCTTCAGTCTAGTTGTGGAGGACGTTGCTTCACTGGCCCAACTTGGTACCATCACTGCGCTCTTCCCGGGTGAGGCAGATCAGTCGCCGGCTTCTGGATGGCCGCTCACTGCGGCTGCTGGTCGCTCATGCTGGCTGCTGGCTACACACAGTAGCCCATGGCAACCCACTGCCACAGGGGCTGCAGCCTAGCCATCGCCGGTGACTCAC
>NW_017731434.1:3878270-3883834 GCF_001890085.2 Hipposideros armiger
TGTGTGTGTGTGTGTGTGTGTGTGTGTGTGTGTGTGTGTGTGTGTTCCCACAGAGTGTCTTTATGGTCTGTACACAGCAGGTTTATTGTCTGATAGAATCACTGTTTCCATATCTTCATTAAGTTCTTATTTGATTGGAATGAAAAGTCACTTATTTCTGGATTAAATGACCTAAAGCAGTCATTTACTCAGGGTTTCCTAATGGATCATTTATTTATAAGAGCCTGCCCTTTGAGGTCATACCCAATCACTTCAGTAGCTTTGTTTGAAGTCTCATCAAGTGCACAGGTTGTTGTTTTGGGATGCAGTCCGGGCAAAGTGGATAATCACAGATGTACCGGCCTATTTATGGACCAGTCTGACTGTTAGAGAATGGTCAAATGGCCTTGCTCAGTTCTTAGAGAATCACAGTCTCTCTCTACCCCATTGCCTCTTCCCTCACACCCTCCTTCCAGCTGTCTCTTTTTCTTTTGATGATTAACATACTCAACAATCATTCTGAGAAACTGATGAAAATGAAGACCATTTAAGAAAAATGCTGAGATAAAAAATGATTAATGTGGGAAGGTTCAGAGATTTTTTCCACCACCTTTCTGCCTCACAAACAGAATCCTCAGTCTCAGTGAAACAATTTTTTGCCTCCCTCCTAAGATTTGTTTTCGCAGAATATAAGCTAAGTTGATCTACTCGATAAAGTTCTTAGAAAGGGAAAAAGAGGTGGGGAGAAGAGATAAAGCGTTGCGCTGTAGGGGGTTGATGGAAGATTATTTTTTCTCTGGGGGTTTTAAAGAGCAAGATCCTGGAATAACTACACAAAAGGAGTAAAGTGGGCAGGAGAGTAAAAGGTATTTCAGCAAGTGCTTTTATGCATTCTGTGTTTAAATCCCTTCGAATACTATTAGTGAAACATGGGGTTTCTTATTACTTTTATTTTTGCTGTTGCACTGTGCTTCTTGGATGTTACAGGACTTTGAGACTAAATCACATTATGGGTACATATGCATCATCATATGATTCTGTAGATATAGCATTGGGGAAATTGGGGATCACATCCCTACCCAAGCCTTTCTGTAGGCTCCAGGTTAAGAATATCTGTCTTGGGGTCTGGATTACTGAAATTATCTCCTAATGTGTCTCCCTATCACCAATTTTGCTGTTCCCCAATTTTTTATGCATAACGTAGTCACACTGCTCTTAAAATATAAATTAGATTGTGTAATTTCCTTGCTTAAATTCTTAAATCCCTATTTGCATACATTTTATGGGCTGAATCATGTCCCCCCAAAGTTCATATGTTGAATTCCTGATACCTACTACCTCAGATGTGACTGTTTTTGGGAATAGCATCTTTAAAGAAGTAATTAATTAAAATGAGGTCATTAGGATTGGCCCTAATCCTGTATGACTGGTGTCCTTGTAAGAAGAGTAGGTGAGGCCACAGGTACAGAAGGAAGACCGTGTAAAGACACGTGGAGAAGATGGTCAACTACAAATCAAGGAGAGGAGGCAGAGAGCATAATCCCACCATATACTCAGAAAGAGGAAAGCCGGAAACATTTTGTGAACAGTACTAGTGACTACCACAGTAAATCTCAGGTACACAGGAAGAGACTTCTGTGAGTCTAGGCTTTTTGTTTTTCCCCACTGAATTCTGGGTAGCCTGTCTAGACTCTAAGTTCTGGAAAGGCAGGGGCTGTGACTGTTGGTCATCTTTTTATTGCCAGTGCAGAGTGTCTGACACGCAGTAGGTAGTTACTAAATATTTATTGACTGAGGAAATGAATGAGAGCATTTATTGATTGATTACTATATTTAGCTCTTCTCAGGTACTACCTCCTTCAACCTTTATAACATACTTCAAGGCAGGTTTTATTATTTTATATATGTTCAAGCTGAGCTAGTTTGTCTAAGAAAATACCCTAAGTTTCAATTATCAGTGTATTCTCTTCATTTGGAATAAAGAAGCAGGTGATGAAGTGTCGTGTCTTTTTCTACTCTTTTCATTGTGCTTTGAATCAGACCTTTAGTAAGGAGAGGATATTACTCAGAATCCCTGTCACCTTTATTTTAGACTTTATTTCTGGATACTTTACTTATAATTTTGAAGATGTTTTTAAGCTATTTACTATATGAGTAAAAACATTCTTTCTCAAACATAGTTTTGCCTTTTTCTGTGTTGATCAAATTTGAACCAATTCATTTTCCAGAAGATTGGCTTCCATTTGAATTAGAAACATAATCCAGGTTCTAAAACAAATATGTTAAAATGGATATTTCTTATGTTACCAGAGATGAGGATTGGAAGATGAAGATGAGAGAAATACACATTTCTGAAATTTTATTTATCATACTTATCATTGTTGGCCATGAATGGGCTTCTCTTAAAGATTTTCAAGTTAAAGCCATCAAGGAGAACTGGTTGAAATGGGTGAATGCTCTAAAGAAGGGAGATGGTGGAGGTCTAAACCTATTGCCAGCCAAGTGTGTCTTAACCCAGAGCTTAAATGAGACCAGCATGCTGAAGTCCCCTAACCTTCAGTTTCTTCATAAAACACTTTCATATTCAATAGTAAGTATGTTCAAGAGAGGGAGTCAAGCATTAACCAGCTGTCTTGTACCTGTGGCTGGGTCAGCTTGTCTGCTATCTTGGATTAATTGAAAGACAAAAGTCCAGATAGCTGATGACTGGATTAGCAGTTACTGAGCCATTCTGGTCTCATTTTATTACTTAATTCTAATGGTCCATTTATAGCC
This sequence comes from Hipposideros armiger, assembly GCF_001890085.2. Lineage (NCBI taxonomy): Eukaryota > Metazoa > Chordata > Mammalia > Chiroptera > Hipposideridae > Hipposideros > Hipposideros armiger. Next base: position 3,881,025 of record NW_017731434.1, read on the forward strand.
TTGTTGTTAGGTAGTTACTCTACCTCAGTGAATCTTAAAGCTCAGCAGAAGGCAAGCTAATTAAGACAAAGGGATAAATACCTTGTTCTTCTATTTGTCTTGCCTGAAAAGACCATAATTAAGGAGTTATAAAAGGCTGTTTGGAAATAAGTTGATCTCCTAAACTGAACTACTGCTGAGCAATTCAGTGTGGTAAGGAAATCCAGCTGAGCTATTATTCTAAGTGTCTCATTTGTTCTCAAGGTTAAAGTTTTGGTCATTAGTTTTTAATTTGAGAGTATCTTTAGAATATTACTCCTGATATGCACAAACTAATTCCCATTACTATTTTATGGACTGTTAATGTTACATGGTACGTGCATCCTTTTGGTGGAAATAACATTCTTTTAGTTCCTGGCATTTATTTGGCATTAGGGGTATTCCATTAGACCAATAATAAGCTCATATCTCCTTGTGTTATAATGAATTGCTTTCTTGCTTGCCTTTCCCATTTGATTAGGATAACTTTGAGGGCAAGAATGACATCTGCATTTTCCAATTAATTTTAAATTGCAACTTGAAATGCTACATTGCAGCTGGGGCTCTGGCTCTGTTGTTGGTTAACAATGATGCAATGGGTTTGGGGATTGACCTTGTTAGAGATGCTGGGCTTAGCAGAGAGCAGCCTCCTTCCTGGTGCGTGTGTACCAGCCTCTTGTCACACACTGAATAACTGGGCCTTGGGCAATTGACATTGACTCTTGGGCTTCTCTCAGATGTGTTGAGAGTATCTTGGCCTGCAGTGTCTTCATTTTTGTGATCTTTGTAATCTCCTCTCTCCCTGGCTGTTCCTAATCCACTGTGTGTTCTGAATGAATCTATGCTTGGCGAACGAACAAGTGAGGGTGTGTGTGAATGCCTCAAATACCTCTTGAGCTGGTTTTTTCAATTTCCCATCACAATAGTCTCTTTTTTGGGATACAAGCATTATCTAAGACCTGAATGAAAATCCCTAACCTGAGAGAGACATCACTGTCTTTCATATTAGCAGAAGGCAGGTCTTATAAAGATGATACAACTTTGAACAGAAATAATTTGATAGGAGAAAGGGGAGTGGGGGACTAGAACGGCCCAAACTAGGGGCCCTTTCTTAAGATGCCAATTTAATGGGGTGCTGGTTGGGTCTCTGGGTTACTGGGCTAGTATGATGATCCTGAGCACTGAGGAAGTATAGGATATTATTAAAAGAGGATAGCTAAAATGGAGAGGAGGGGGTTGCCGAAGACCAGCCGCTGTCTTTTAGGTTTTGCACAGGGGGTTCTGTTTATCCTGCCCACAGCAAAACTTGTGTCTAATGAGATTGTGAGTGCAGTGAAAATGAACTCACTGCAGGGATGGTCGCTCGCTTGCGAAAGAGCGAGCTACCTGCCTTACTACCTATCTTAGGAACATGTATAAAGCAGGATCAAGGTCATTTTGGAAATAATGAATCAAACAAAAAAGTAAAACAGAAAATGTCCGCAATAGCTAATTGTTAGCTTACAGGGCACTTATAAACTAAAAGCTTATTTGCTTTACTGAGTGTGGAGCAGAAATAATAAGTAATAGTAATAGCTTACACGTAGCACTTCATTGTCTATGAAGCAGCTTTATGTATGTCTTTTCAGTATTCCATTAGAGAAGGTAATTCCATTGTTATCCCCATTTACAGTTAGGGGTGCTGAGGTTTGGAGAAGGCACTTGACTTGTACATGTTGATGTGGCTGGCAAGAGGTGGAGGTTGAGACCAGAGCCCAGGCCCTCTGGCTTGAGCACTGAGACCTCAATAAAATGCAGGTCATGATGTCTACTTTATATGATTCTTTTCAGAATTAGAGACAATGTATATATGGTGTGTAAACTGTGCCTGGCACAGAGATGGCACTCAATAATTGGTATCCATTAGTAATTAATAATAATTACTTGAAGTAAGCAGAGCTGGCCCTATGTTGAGGCAGTGGTGAGGGCCACCCACATATTTTGTGGAGTACCTTAGAGTGCCTGCTGGAAACAGCTAATTATTAGCCTAAGGGTGCCATATACTTCCATGAGCAACTTCTCTTTCTAAGAAGACAGAAGTCCAAGTTGCACAACATGGCCAAGACAACAGCAGGCTTCAAATCTTTGCAAGCTGCATAAATACCTCTCAACACTATCATCTCCTTTAGTTCCCACACTAAAGCACTGTGTAAATATCATAACCGCAGCTATAGCCAGGAAAACCTTAACAAACTACCAGATTTGAGAAATAGAAGCCATCATTTACTTATTCCCTATCAGTTCAAACCTTCACAATCTTTATTTAAACAACTAACTTTACCAAGGTCAAAACTGAATGCAAGAAGTAATCCTGGCAATGTTTAGGTCAGGATGGCCAAGCAACAGAAGGCCCTGGATGATTAAGCCTGAACCGCTGTCCCGGACAATGTGTGAGGCAGGCTGCCATCATAGAAAGTAGGCACTGTGATCTCCATTTTATTGGTAATGGTACTGGAGAGGTTAATTTATACAGCTCCTAAATTTAAGTCAGTTCCATTCTTGTATCTGAAATGTTAGTAATGAGTGATTCTTTTTTGTTTTCTTTTTTTAAGAAAGTCTTTTATTAAAATATAGCTAACTTACAATATTATATTAGTTTCAGGTATACATCATAGTTATTTGGCAGTACCCACCTGGCACTATACAGAATTATTACCACATTATTGATTATATTCTCTATGCTAAAGAAGTGATCACCATGGTAAGTCCAGCAACCATCTGACAGTGTACCACACTATCACAATATTACTGAT
>NW_017731434.1:3886509-3887731 GCF_001890085.2 Hipposideros armiger
ACCTTTCTTACAGTAATTTTGACATTTTTAATGGATCCCGAGAGAGAAGGCTTCATTGAACACAGACCGGTGACTAGTGCAATAGTCCCCCTTTCTCTTCAGTTTCAGTTACCCACGGTCAACCGAGGTCTGAAAATATTAAATGGAAAATTCCACAAGTAAACAAATTGTAAGTTTTAAATTGTGCACTGCTCGAGTCGCTCGCTGAAATCTTGTGCTGTCCTGCTCTGTCCCTCCTGGGACATGCATGAATCCTCCCTTTGTCCAGTGTATTCATGCTGCATACGCTCACTGCCCGTTAGCCACCTAGTAGCCATCTCAGTTTGACTGTTGTGGCGTCACAGTGCTTGTGTTCAAGTAATCCTTATATTACTTAATAATGGCCCCAAAGTGTAAGAGTAGTAATGCTGGCAATTTGGATATGCCAAAGAAAAGCCGTAAAGTGTATGTATGTATGGGATTCAGTACTTTCTGGGGTTTCAGGCATCCTCTGGGGGCCTTGGCACGTATCCCCCATGGATAAGCAGGGGCTTCTTTATTAGAATTTGAGAAATCAGCAAAATGTCAGAGGTGAGATCACTTTGTGGGAAAAGGGACTTTTCCTGTAAGCCTCATACTATTATGCTCAAGTAAGGCCCACTTTATTCCTCAATAAGAGAATAGTCAATCTAAAGATATTTAAAACAGAAAACAAATGGGACAGTAACCAAATCATTTTAACTTCCATTGATTTCAAAGTGGTATGAAAAGTGTGCTTTCGTGATCAGGTTTTAATACATTTACCTGTGATGACCTGTACCTGAGAGTTATAGGGCTTCATTTGCCAGGGTTGTAGGAAGTGTATCTCCAAATATTAGGCTAGATTACAATGCTGGTGCTGGGCAGTTATATCTCAGGTTCAAGTTTCAAATCATCTGTCTTATGGTTTATTTTCATGGCTTTATTTGCCGGAAAAAGCTGTCTTTCATGACCATGCTTGTTAACACTGCTGAATTTCTGGATCTACGGACTGGCTCAAACCACTGTGGGCACAGGAGAAATTGTATTAATTTAATTGTTAGGATACAGGCCAGTTGGTGTGTTCTATATGTTCACTGTCTTATGCCAGCTCTTAATTTGAAACATACTGACATCTGGCAGGGCCAGAACACATTTTTGCTTACTCATTGTATGTGTATACGTGTAATGTTTCTTTTATTAAAAAATTCTATGGGGAAAAAAG
>NW_017731434.1:3888546-3926880 GCF_001890085.2 Hipposideros armiger
TGTGCCGGAAAGGAAAATGTATTTTGGAACATTGTCCTGTTCATTCAGAGGGAAAAATGGGGATAGGTGAAGAGGGTATTTTATGGAAGAAAATGACTTTCTTAGATTAAATAATATTAGTAATAAATTATTCCCAAGAGTTGTAAAGTTATCTGTTAATCTGGGCTTTTTTCTTTGGCTTGTATTAATTCCTTACCAAGAGAAAAATATTTTCAATTTTATTGCCTGAGAAAGACATTTCTATGTATATCTGATGATAAGGTTACAAATACATACATTTCCAACAAGAGTTTATCCATCAGACTGATCACTCACCACATCTCAAATTGTTTTTATTCCTTCCTCCCTTTTTCCTTCTTTACCGTCCCTTCTCCTGTCTTTCTCCTCCGCCTTTTGGCTTGAATGTATTATTAGAATATAGTAACATTAGACAAATGTTGAGTTTTAAAATGAGGTTTTACATAACTAGACAATTCACATAATGTGTGCATTAAATGCAAAGCCAAATAGTTCAGTTAACAGGGACACAAGCCCTTATTCCTAGAACAAGATGTATTATGTAATACCCTGATTGTTTTTCCCTTTTATATCCAAGTTAGCTTTATTATGTTAGTATCACCAGATGGGTTTAATTTGAGTAACTTTTCACTTTGGACCACCTTAGGCTTTTTCCTGAGCCAAAAATGAGAGTGATCTCATAGAAGGAATTGCATAAATGATACTCAATGGGGTTGTTTAAGATCTTGAGTGGATGTGCCCAGTTGATAATAAAATTTTAAAAAGCAACAATTAAACATGATAAAAAACCCTGCCAAAACTCTTTTCCATATGTCTAGATATTATAAGAGCTAAATCAGATTTTTTTTTTTTTAGCTGAGCCATCCTGCCACCTGTTGGCAGTTCAGCGGCTGCTCAGTTCAGGCCGGTACTCGAACTGTTGTTGCTCAGAGCTCGCACTCTTGAGCAAGCTCTTAATAAATCAGATATTTTGACTAATACGTTATCTGGAATTTAAACTTAGGGTAGATTTTATTTTTTTAGCCAAGTTATGCATATTATTAATAGCATTGTATTAATATCATTTTGATTTAGAGATTTAACAGCATTTTTATCTTTATTATTTAATTTGCTTGTCATGTCAGCCTTGTGAGACGGGACATTGTCCCTGGTTTATTGGAATAGCAACCTCCAAGGGATAATCCAATCACTGACTAGTGGGTGTGAAATTAGACCCAGGCATAAGACAGGACTTGACACTCAAATATGACTACTAGATTGTGACTTTGGGCATATGCTGTCTGAATTTGTGTGTTTTATTTCAGAATGACAATGAGGTGATAGTTTCCCTGATCTAAATTTAATCTAATGAAAATATTACAAATAGCTAAAATACTACATTTTTGTCACAGACAGTTACCTAATGTAATATACTACTAAAAGTTGCAATTCAAGGAAACTGATATATCATTTTCCTAATGTTAATGAAACAAAGAAAATTAGTCTCAGTTAAATTTTGCCCTATTTGTAAAACCATGCTGTTGATAATAAGTTTGAAGCTATGCATGGTAGATATTATTTCTATGGCCTCTGATTTTTACCTTTTCTCTCTAGCCTTGTGGGAAGGACAGTCGCTGTCTGTGTGAAGCTAGGTGTGGCCATGTGACCTTCTCTTGCCAATGAAACATGAGGAGAGGGAACATCTGGGAAGCAACATTTAAGAGCCATGTGTCTCCCCATGCTCTCTTTCACTCTGGCAGTCGTGGAGGCACATGTTGAGATGCAGATACTGTTACACTGAAGCAGCCAGGAATGCCTGGCTAGCATATGGAGGACAGCTGCCCTGGATTAGCATCTGGGCGATGGATTCTTTGAACAAGAAATAAACTTCTGTTGTTTTAAGTCACTGAAATTTTGGTTACCATAGCAACCTAATCTGTCTTGATCAATTAAAAATAAAAGTGAATGTATTGAGCTAACATAGCTTTTTAATTTCCAAAGGGTTCCCACTGGGCCATGGAATGCTATTACCCCTTTTAAGCATGCTGTTTTCCTCCCTCACCACCTTCAAGAAACAATAGTTTGGAGTACCATGTGGTTGTAACATCTTAGAGTTATTGTATAATAAATATGTAGACAGTTTAGAATCATGAAGGACAAGTTGTTCAAAATGTCTTTAAAATTATTTATTTCAGTGAGGTGAAGCCAATTAGTTTATTTTTCAGAAATAAAAATATAAAGCATATCTTACCAACCCATCAATCACATTTTACCATTAATTACCAACAACATCTCTTTTAAGGTAAAGAGTATATGTCAATGAACCAGCTCAAAACTTAGTGACTATATATATAATATGCATGTATACTATATATGTATACATATACATATGTTATGTATTATATATATGCATATGTATATATTTATATACACATGCACACACATATATGTGTTAAAAGTTATGGTAAATATTTTATACCTTTTCTTATAATATGCAGAGTGCTATAAAAACAAATGACTACTCCAGGGATTTTCTGCCTTTCGGAGGAGAGGTAGCAAACTAGATCATAAGCTCCATGCTGGCAGTGACCACACACACACACACACACACACACACACACACTTTTTTCAGCTCTGTATCCCTGAAGCCTATAGTGCAAAGACTATAAGAGGGACTTAAATGATAGTTGTAGAATAAATCAGCCAATGTCAAAAATTTGTGTAGTTGTGCCCCCACAGAAAATGAAAGGTGCAGCGTGGATGCCTACAGGTGACTCCCACCTTTCTGAAGCACACTGGGGAGTGAGATGGCAGATGAGCCCAAGCTATAAACTGATACATGCTTGTGAAGAGCTGAGATAACTCCGTGTGGATGGTAGGAAAAGCACTGCATTTGGAGTCAGGGGATCCAGGTTCACACTTTTGCTAATCAATTCACTACTTTGAGAAAAGTAGTTGACTCCTTTGAGATTCAGTTTTCTCAAATAAGAAGGGATTTAGTCAACTGTCTCACAGATTGTAAACTTGGGATCTACCTGAAATCCCTTGGAATTATATGCAATTTTTTATGTACGAGTATATATGCTTTTTTCCAGGGCTGAGAGTCAATGGCTTGCCTCATTCTCAAAGGGGTTAATGAGCCAAAATGGTTAACAATAACTGGTACAAGCCTGATATTATCAAACTTCTAAATCCCAGAGTAGAGAGAGTAGAGGTTGGAAGCGAGGAGGTACTTTTATCTGCGAACATCCATTTCTCTCACGTTGGACTTAGTGGCTGGTCTCAAGGGCCAGTTTCAAATGTAGAACAGGAAAGTCAATATAAACTGTCAATGATGTGTAGTGTGCATGAGGTTCTCAAAGTCTACCCATAGCTTATTGTGGACACAAGCAGTGTGATTAGTCCTCTGAGTTGCTTTAGAGATCCATCCAGAGCTGCGTGACTTGAATTAGCTGGGCCACAATCTCCCACTTCCCTCAGTGACCCTGGCTGTTTCTGACTTCAGGTGCCCTCGGCACCATGTCCCCAATGTTTCCAGGTTCTGGGCAGCTCTGGTTTCCCCACACCCCTAACCAGCTGGCATCTACTCTCACACAGTCTGGTGCCTGAGCCCGGGTGTTCATGTCCTCTGTCAAGGATGCACTCATGCTTGTCCATGAAAAGAGGGAAGTGGGCAGAGTCCCACGCCAGGAGCACAGCTCCAGGGCACACCAGCTCTGCTCCAGCCCATGAGTATCACAGAACGCTACAAGAAAGAGATCCTGTGACCTCTGACTTCCAACCTGCTTCAAAGTGACATTTGCTGCTATTTGCCTGAACCTATTGCCTGACACCTGTCTCAGTTAAAACTGCAATCCTAGCAACAAAATTGTGAGGTAGATAAGCATTTCCCTTCTCCAGGAAAGGGGGCTCAGAGCACTTGACTGATTTGTTATAGGTTGTAACCGCAGGGCCAGATTTCAAATGCTAGCTATCCTACTCAGGTCTGGGATGCTTGGCCCTGAAGCCTGGCTCCTTCCTCATTTCATAGTTTTGAACACTTCCTTCATGTGTAAAACGGTAGTAATAATATCCATATCACAAATTGTTGTGGGGGCTTAAGTGCTATGCATGTACAAGGGCTTTGTGAAGGGAAAGACCCACAGCTACTTAGGGGTTAACTCGGCATCTGTCCATATTATAGTGAAGTTTATTCCAGCAGCCATCTAGAAACACAGATGGGAACCTGGAGGAATATGAACACTTGAGATGAAGATGCAGTTGTCAGAAGGAAGGAAAAGCATGCTTTTGGGGAAGGAGGGAGAGAGAGATTTTCAACCTTACCTAATTAACAATCTTACCCAGGCTTAGCACTGATAGGAAACAAGAAGAATCAATTCAATTGCTACCTTGAACTCACTGCTAACTCTTACTGCCCTATGCGCATGGGCCTCAGCTCCATGAGGCAGGAAGACCACAAGAGCTCCCAGCTTGGGTCTGAAAACGTTACCTCCTACTGTGGAGCTAACATCAGGAGTGGTGGGCAGAGCTGATGTTTCTCACATTCAGGCTTGCCAGTGCCTCCTTTCCCCACTGAGTCGGTGTTTCTGCCACCCTGTTTAGGCCTCACCATACCTGCTTTTCCACTGGGGATTAAATTTTGTTAAAATCCCAAACAATTTTTTTACTATTGTTTTGCCAAGAGCTTTGGGCAAAGCTAAGGCCACAGAGTGCTGACTGGACTGCAAAAGCAGACAATAAACCTCACTTGACCCCCCCAAAACAGTCACTGTCTCCACTTAGATCTGTATGAGCAGAGAGGCTAAAATTGTCAGTGTGAGAATGTTTCCATGTTCACTGCCCTGCCGCATCCGTCTGTGTTCCCCAGTCTAGGCTGGACTTGTTCCTAGATTTTTGTGATTTAGAACCAGACAATTGGCAGAGAGGGCAAGTTGGGAGAAAAGAAGGTTTAGATAGATCAAGTGGTGTAGGGGTTGATGAGGAGAGTTTTGGGGGAATTGGTGAATGAGAAAGTGTGAAATAATTAGAGGACCAAGAGGAAAGGGGTATGAGAAGTGTTGTGTATTATGAATCAGATTCCTTTAATATCTTTCAAGAGATGTAAGTAAATAATGAAATTTCTTTAAAGCTAATTTTTAGCTGTGAGAGTGTGCTTTTAGAATGCACCTTGGCTTGGGGACTGACTGACCCATGTAGGTTATTGGTTCTATAGGCTCGCAGATGGACGTCACCTATCAGAGTTCTAACCAGAGTTAATGCGATCATGCTGTCATCATTGTCTTGTGCCAAGGCCCCAAATCTAAGCCCATTCAATCATTTCTGAAGCTTCAACATGCATCCTAACACTGTTGTGTTCTTCCTGCTCCAGCTCATAGCTACCCTGCTTCTGTCTCTGGCAACCTTTTCCACTGTGCCTTGTAGAAATCTTCTACCAAATCTCTGCTCTGTCTCAAATGTCTCTACAGAATCCTATTTTTATTTCTCATTTTAACAGAAACCTGCCTTCCTGATAGGAACATTCCCTCTCTTTCAGGGCCTCTCAGGCTGAGTACAATAGCTCTCTGACTCAGCACATAACACAAGAGTTGATGTGTGTGTGTGTGTGTGTGTGTGTGTGTATACACACACATACAAGGCCTACAATAGGTTAACTGTTATAACAAATAGATCCAAAAAATATATAATGGCTCAAACATAATAAAAGTTTATTTCTTGCTTATATTACAATACTGGGTAGATGAAAACTGTTGTGATTGGCATTTCAGTATTTCAAGAAAAAAATGATTACAGGAAGAGTCTTCCTTTTGCTTTTGCCAAATCCTTGACCAACTGAACACACCAGCCCTGCCAGCTGAATTTTTGGTCCTGATTCACTAAAGATGCCATCTGTACGGTCGAATCCTCAGTCCCTGCCCCACTAAACACAGCAGTTGTGTTGGCCTCTTTCACAGGCCCTACCCCCAAAACCTCTCTGGCTGCATGGACCTGGGATGTGTTCACATTACAGTGTGACCTCTGGTCCTGCACATTAGTGTCCTGATGCTGGCATGGTGGTCAGTAGGAATGTTCCTGCTCTGATGGTGAGCAATAACTTGTTATATACGAAAGTGATTGTGAACCATATACATATGTCCCTTTAAACCTCCACTAAATATATCACCAACTCAATGTTCCCTGGATTCCAAAATGCCATGAACATAACTTTTATACGCTTGTGTAAATTTTATAAAAATGTATAATTCTGGGAACACATTGCTAGGGGCCTTGAAGTTTAAGCCTTCTTAGCTTAAATCACTTATCTGGGAATCAGCAAGGGGGACTGAAAGGGAGTGGTTAGAAAAGAGGGACACACCAGGAGAAATGGTGGTGAAAAACAAGATTGGAGCGCGTTTCAAGGAAGAAATACCACCCGTAGCATTTTCCACAGAGAACCTAAGCTAGATAAGGACTGGAAAAAATCCTGGCAGATACAAGGTCATTGCTGACCTCACTGTACATGAGCAAATATTCTATTTGTTTCTCCTCTCCTGCTCCTCTAGAATGCCTCTTAATACGGAATAGGGAAGCTGAAGCTATTAGCTGGCAATCACGATTAAATGTCTTAAGATGAAAGAAGCTTCATGAATTCTGAGAATATGTCCTAAGAGGGTTTGGGAAACAATTGTATTACAAAAGAGATCATGGTGTTGTTTGGTTAGAGAGCCCTGATAGCAGCTATCTGCATAACAGCCCTACTGGTTATTGTGTGGTGCCAGCATTTTTGTGGATTTGCCCCATAACAAATTTCCCTGAACATGTTAATTCCCCTCCGACCCCCAAATGTTGTATTTTTCATCTCTAGATGTCTCATTTGGGCCTTTAAAAAAATCTCCCATTTGTCTCCTCCTCGTGTTCATGTTTTCCTCTCCCCCTTGAGCATAAGAATTATAGTTGTACTAATTATTTTAATGTCCTTTTCTGCTAATTCCATCATCTCTATGATATCTGGATCTGTTCCTAATGTTTGATTTTTTTTTCCTTCTGATTATGGGTCATATATTACTGGTATTTTTTGGTTGGGTGCCAGACTTTGTGAATTTTATGTTATTGGGTGCTAGATTAGGTCATATTTCTTTTACTGGTGTCAGGCTTTGTCCTGGTATGCAGTTAAGTTACTGAAAATTAGCTCGGTCATTTTGAGGCTTGCTTTTAAGCTTTATTAGGACAGATCCAGAGCAGTCTGTAGTCTAGGGTTAATTTCGTCTCACTTCTAAGGTGATACTCTTCTGAAGACTCTACCTAGTAGTTTGAGTGTTAGGGCATCTTTCTATTTTGGCTGCTGGGAACCAAAATACTCCCAGCCCTATGTGAGTTCAGGGAATTATTGAGTCTATTGGTGTTTTGCCTGGCCTGGGGCAGTTCCCTCTCATGCATGCTAAGATAGTCACATTGTAACTGTCAAGATTGGAGGGGATCTCTTTGCATTCTCTCTGTTCAGCTCCCCCTTTTTTGGTGTTCTTTCCCACACATTTTAGCTGCAGCCTGGAAATTCTTCTAGGCAATAAGTAGGACTCATCCCATCTGTTTCTATTTTCCCAGGGATCAAGTTTCGAGTGGCCTGTTGTCCAACGTCTGGAAACCATTTTTTCCATATATTTTGTTTGGTCTTCTACTTGTTTATGGAGGAAGGGTAAACCAGTGCCTGTTACCCCATCTTGGCTGGAAGTGAAAGTTCCTGACATGTTGATTTCTGATTGATAGCTAACAGTAATGTGTTTCTCCACAAATATTCTTAGAATGTGTTGTTTCTTAAACATATAAACAAAGGCCTGCCATGAAAATAACTTCTTTTCTACCTCTTTGCAGGTCTAAACCTCCCACAGTGGAACATTTTCCTTTTCATTATGTTGAGTGAATTTTTTTTTTTTTAAGAATGAATTTTCAGGAACATCTGCAGAGAAGTAGATTGAAAGAGTAAGAATTCAGTTTTGACAGTCTTTGGCTTCTTGAAAGAAATATCTCTGACCCATAATTAGTTTTTACTGCAGAGAAGTTTTTGCTGCAAGATCTACATGATTATAAAATGTGTTGAACAAATGCAGGCCCCTCATATACCACTTAGTTTATCCAGATATTGCCCTCCTGTGTTATTATAATCTATTAAAAACAAACAACCTAACCAGTCAAATGTGAAATTATTCATTTTATGTGTTCACTATGAAAGAACTGAATTGTAAATTACAAACCAGCAGCTTTCTAATTACTGTAGTGCCATTGTAACTGTTATTTGCACAAGTAATTCTGCCTTTTGTTGACTCTAGAGTAAGGAGCAGTAGAGTGAGAGGTTCTGAGGCAGCAATCCCTGTCCAAGGTGTAAACACTGCAGACGTGTATTCTGAAAGTGGAATGAAACATCACCAAAGACTGAAGCCTAAATCATATCTCTATGATACATTTCTTTTTATATTGAACCATTTTAGAAACAGATTTCATGGAATTCAATCTTTCTGCCCTACTTATTTTTATACGAAAATTTCAGAGTGAAAAATTCACTTGTAGTAAGTATAGTTTTGAAGAAATTTCAGGTTAGAAAAAGATTATAATTTTCATTAAGGATTCAGGACAAAGGAATGCTATATTGGCCAGACATGAAAAATTATCCTTCATTTTTTTTTATCAAATGAGTATTCAGGGTCTACTTCATATGAGGCTGGAAATTGAAATAAACTATCCTCACTTTGTCAAAGAGAAGTAACCATATTGAATTTTATTGTTTTTTGAGTTACTTATTTAATATTATACAGTGTATTCTTTTCTCCCTGGATTTATAGAACAACATGGAACAGAGGATAATTCTTCATCATATGATAAAAATTGATCTTCAAGGTTTTGTTTTCATCTACAACTACTACCTCAATTTTGTCTTTTTTCTCGCCTCCCAAAAAAGAAGGGTTCTTTTCAATTGGTTGTGCTTGTTAAATATTTAGGGCTATTTTTAGTGTTCAAATAAAAGCTCTATTATGTAACAATATCTTTTAGATTTTAAAGGTACGAGGCGTTCTTCCTTGTTGTTTGGCATGGTTCTATTGGGCTGTGTTAAGTTCAGCTTCTACACTGGCCTTAACTTTTTTGTATCTTGATCTCATCTCTGATTGCCCAGTTTTGACCTATACTTCTTTCCTCTGGCTTTCTGTCTGCTTGGCTGGAACACAGTTTAAGTCCCAGCTCAATCAAACTCTTTTGGCCCTTGAACATTCTGCATCAGTTTCCAATCAATGATTTGCTTACTCCTGGCACAGAGTTTTCTTGGGACGGCTGTCCTGGTAGTGGTGGCTCATTCTCCTATTCTACCCACCACTGGTCTTTGGCACACGCCTCAGAAAATGTAGCTGTGCACCTTGGGGAGTCTGTAGCCAGGACCAGGTAAATAAATGTCTCTAGCTACTTTCTTCCAAGGGATTTGCTACTTACAATACTTTTGTATTACTCATGCTTTTATTCTGTATTACTACTTATGAACACCTTTGGGCAACATTTATCTTGGAGTTATCCAAAGTCTCACAACTTGGCTCTGAAGAGTGAAGAATGAAATTTCAGCTCACTATCAGCAATCTTATAGTTTATTTTGGTCAATGTAGCGCCACCACTTTTAAACCACCTGGTTCCATTTAAAGGTCTTTCTTACTTTGAATACATTCTTTCAACATCACATCTATTTAAGTATTTGATTAATTAAAACAGTGAAAAGATATGCAGTTTAGATGTCTTATTCATTTCCTTAGGACCCTAACCAATAAAATAAATCTGGAGGATTGAATTATCAAGGACCTCATTAGGATAAATTATCAATAACTAGCAATTATTAATAGGTAAACTGAGAAAAATAAGCCACATATACACTTATTGATTATCTACTCTATGATGCACACTGTTAAGTTGCTGGGGGTATAATGGTGAGTAAGACACAGACTTTGCCCTTTCAGGTCTCACAGTGTAAATGGACAGGTAGACCCTCAACAGACAATTTCAAGAAGATGAACACAGTGCAGTGATAGTACTCGCTGTGCCAGCCACTATGAGAAAGGACATGAGGGACATCCAATCCAGGCTGGGATAGAGAGGCAGGTGAGCAAGAAAGTTTCCCAGAAACGGTGATAATTGAATTGAGCCTTGGGGAGGAATAGAGTTATCTAGGTAAAGACAGTGACCAGGGAATTATAGGAAGAGGCACAAACAACTTGCACTGAGTTAGAAAGATGATCTCTCACCTTCTAGAGTGAAATGACTTTATTTTAAAAATGTGCTTGAATTTTGTGTAACACTCTGTAACATATTCATGTTAGTATCAAACATGTTCAAAATTATCCATTGAATATCATTGGGTACTCCTGTAAAAATGAGAAGCTCAGTTTGAGAAGCTTTGCAAACACTTAAGAATTTTGATTATGGATTTAGACTGACCTGGTTTGAATATTGAGTCTACCTGTTCCTAAGTGGGCATGTTACTTAATTTCTGTTAAATTTTAGTTCCTTTTAGTATGAAATGGGGATTCTGGGAGATGGAAATGAGAGCCCATATATCAAGTGTCTTATAGGGAGCCTGTTACAATATACCACACAAATCATAACTGGAAATTACTTGTATTTCTTGAAGCTGGGCGACGTGTCTATCTTGTTCTTCTTTGTATGCTCAGCACAGTGCTAGGCCCCGAGGAGGCACACAATAAATAGTTATTAAATTAATAAAGCAAGAACTCATTATTTAGTGATGTCATGACAGCTCATCTTTTTTTTTTTTAAGATTTTTATTGGGGATTTAGGGGATGGGAGCAGTGCTGGGGAATTGGGGAAGGGGAGCAGACAAGTTGCTATGACAGCTCATCTTAATGTCAACCTAGGGAGAAACTTAGAACAGTGCCTGGAATGCACTACATCTTAATAAATATTTCCTAATTGCCTGATTTGATGAATGACTTCACTTAGTGCTTGTCCTTCAGGAAGTGAGGACTGAATAGAATGTGAAATATATAAACCCAAGAATAATTCTACATCAATACTGTGGTACCTGTGAGAAATGCCTTAAAAATACTGATGTAGAAAATCATACAAAACAAATGAGTAGTGTAATGAGTGAAGAGCCTCATAACCACCACTCAGGTCAAGAAATGGGACTTGGCCAGTCTCCTCAGAAGCCCCTCTGAGGGCCACATTTCAATCACAGCTCCCTTCCCTCTTCCAAAGTAGCCACTGACTTTTATACCAATCATTTCCTTACAGTTCTATCATCCAAGATGCATCCCTAGATATAATAGTCTTCCCAAACAAAAGAAAAATTGATGTGCTTTTTGAGTCTTTTTCAATCTACAAATTCCTGTCTTTCATTCCTATCTTTCTCTAACAAATTATCTTTTGAAGAACTTGGGCTATTTTGTTTGAAATCTAGAGATTCCCACCATCTGGAGTTTACTTTTTGAACACTCATTGCACAGTTCAACTTGTTCCTTTATTCCTTATATATCCTGCAAATTGACAACTGGATCCAGAGAAATGATTAGACTGAGGCTCTAACTCTTGAGCAAGACTACAGGTAGTGCTGTCTTCTTTCATCAGAAGGTACATCATGTTTTGATTTTCATCAAGTTTTGATTTTCTTTGATGTGAGCAGCTGTTGATGCTCAATACCTTAATTTATTGATTCAATGGATATATTCTAATTCCACAATTTCTTTTTAATCTCATAATTGGAATACTTTTATGAAGAAATGCTTTTGCTCTTCATTTATTTGGTTGCCCATTGTTTCTAGTTTATGTAAGATAGGTAAAATAAATCCTCTGATCCTTTATCAAGGCTGGGTCCTCCTTTCCCCCCTTTTAACCATTATTTAAGATAATAAATTCATTCTCTATCATCTTCTGAATTTAAAAAATTATAGATTTAAACATATTTGATGAATTTTAGCCCATTGCAATTCTTTTTTTTTTTAAATTGAAGGTCAAATTGCCCCATCTTTGACCAGTGGTATCAACTTTAAGTTGGCTCTTGAGTCCTGTGACAGCTTCCTTGATGTTTGATATGCCAAGATATTTCAGGTTCTTTTTGAAAATTTTCTGACCCATTCTTGAAATCAATACTCTCTTCAAGAAATTCTGGCTTCTTTTAGTGGGAATTAATTGCACCAATGGGAGTTTTGCTGCTGTGTTGATCACTTTCTAGGCTTCTTAAGTGGACAGCTAGAACATACATACATAATATGTATGTGTATGTTTGTGTATATATCTATATCTATATCTATCTATCGATATAGATATAGATATGTTTTTTATTAAAATAAAATACCTCACAGAGCTGTTTCAGATTTAGTGCTTGTTTTCTGTACACAAGCATTTTCAGGCAGAGTAGAGAAGCTGGTTAATAATATGCCAGCTGACTCTGGATTCACTTGATTAAATAATGAATCCCAAAGGTTTTCAAATATTTGATATAACAACACAATTGAAACTTCCAAATGTTCAAGCAGAAAATATTGAAAGACTACAAGGATATTTATAGTAAGCTATGCCTCAGTTTTCCAGTTCAAGTTAACCTGTCTTTCTATAACAGGATTATATATGGTATAGTGCTCAATAAACACTAATTCTGAAAGATCTCTACATGTTCACCATTTTATTCCTAGCACGTAGTATAGAAGGATGGGCAGGCACATTGTAGGTGCTTAACTAACATTCGTGAAATGAATAAGTATTGTTGCAGGTAATACACTTGATCCTTGAACAGCCCAGGCAGTAGGGGCACCACACCTCCCCTGCAACTGGGGACTCAATCAACTATTGATAGAAAAGAGTATTTTCAGTTAGTGTTCGGGAATCTGCTATTGGGAAACCAAGGCTAGGAGTCTGTAGTTGAGAGACTGTGGTGGGGAATGCGAAAATGCATTTTCTATCCGCTGTTGTTTGAATCAGCAGATGGCGAAACCCGCTGATAGGAATGGCCAACTGTATTTATAAAAAAAATAATAATAAAAAAAACTGTATATAAGTGGACCCCCACAGATCAAACCCCATATTATTCAAGGGTCTAGGGTATACCAATGAGTAAGTTGGTGGGACTACTGTGCTTCCTCAAAATATTATTCACAGGTATTAACATTAGTTTATATACTTTATTGGGTATGTCTGACCTACAACAGGAAGTCAATTACGAGCTTTTAAAGCTGATGGTGTGTGTGGGGGGCTTAACCTAAGAGGCAATATTAGGAGGTTCTTAATATTATCATCAGTGTCTGTAAAGTTCCTTAGTGCTGTTTGTGATTTGTACCTTGTATTTTTTTCATTACATCAAAAAAGTTAATTTGGTAAAACAGATGATTGAAATGCATAAGGTCAACACTAATTAAATATTAAAAGACACAATGTTGATGAATAAATTCTGTAAATTGCAATGAAGTTAGATCTGTAATTGGAGATAATGGTAACATTTAAAATTTTTAATTAAATGGCTTTTACTTGACTCCTAAAAGGGTAGTCATTCTGCAAAACCACATAAAATTAGACAATCAGTCACCAGGAATTTTTTCAGAAATTATTTTATTCTACTGCTTTTTCAGACAGAATTTTTTTTTAACTTTATGACTGAATTATTGAATTTAAATGTGAGTTAAATTAACTGTTTCATATCTCCTATGGCTATCAGGATATGTATTTCTTCGTTTCTACCTGGTAAATTCAGACATTCTGATACTTTCACTATTGGAAAGCCAGAAAATGTTTTTTTTCAGATTTGATAAAACAGAAAAGGGGGAGGAAAAGGGGGATAATGATAACTTCAATGTGTTACAGATTGAAAAAAAAAGGTAACTTAACTCTTTCCATTTAAATACTGCCCCAGGTGAGCTTGACAATGGACCAGAGATCTGTTGTTTTGTTGCTTAACCAGGAGTACAAGTATTTTTCTGAAGAGCTTTGGAACCCAGAATTTAATTACTTGCCACCATAATCCAGCGTTTCCTTGGAGACTTTTATGTATCTTAAATTATCTTTGCTTTTGATAAGGTCACATCAACAACTGAAATACCAAAACATTGATTGGCATTTTACACAGATTCACTATAGGATACACCTGGCCAACAGTGTGTTTTATCTGAGGTGTACAGTGTGAGAAAAAAATTGAATTATTTGCCAACATTAAAAATTGTGAGATTTTTAAATCTCAAGTGTGTACGTATTTCTGGCACTTCTTGAAACATCAAGATATTTAACAATGATGAACCCACATTTTCACATCACAGCTGTTGACTGGAGGTAAAGACTGGAGGTGCTCCATTCCCCACCTTTTTATAGGCCTCCCTGACATTGAGACTGAGTGTTAATCACCATTTATTAAGAGGGAAATGTAATATTTCTTGTATCCTTGTCTCTAACATGAGTGACAAAGTAAAAGGTAGGCTGCACAAGTCAAGAAAAATGGGAGAGGGCAAGAGGGACTATTTTGTGTGCGTACACATAAGAGAAAAATATTTTATGCATTTAATATTCAAAGTATGAATACAACTTAAGAAGGATATTCGGAGACAAGCCATCCTAGAACTATGACTGATATAAAGACAATTGATAAAAAAAGGAAAAACTGATAACTTGATAAAGGGACTGATATTTCAGTAGGGCTTATTTTAGAATGTGTATAAAATAGGTGCAGATGTTATAAAAGGCAATCCTGTGTTAATTGAAAACTGAACCATTGCCTCAGAACATTTTACTGATGTTGAATTTATGACATTATCTACTGAATATACCAGAAATTGTGTCCTAAACAGAGACAAGTGCTTACAGATATGAGCCTATCTAGAAATACTGTTTCCCAGCATGTTGATGGTATATTTGGGAGCATTTGTAGAGTTTTAAAATTCTGACGCCCAGTTGTCTATATCTTGGTATTGATGGAAATTTAGATGTGACTGAAGAACTTTTAGATATGGTAGCTATGACAAGTGTAACATCAGAAAATGATTAATTTTTGTATGTTGGGAATAATCTTCAAAAGTTTAATATAGAATGGTCAAAGTTAGTTAAGTGATGGGATCCCTCTAATGGTCAGCTTTAATTTATATTTAAATATTATAAAATTTAAATCCAAGATGGCAAAATTTTACAAGGATGTGAGACTTAAATCTATTAATTACAGCATCATCAGGAGTTGCTTTGTGTTAAAATGTTAAATATAGTACATGCTATTAACTCCAAGGCACAGACCATGGACAGTTCAGAGTGACTTAAATCCCTGATTGATGGTCTGTGCTGCATGAGTAACGTCATAGAGTTGTGGCACTGTGCTAAAATTATTTATTTGTACTTTGGAAAGAAATTATTATTCATATATTCTGAGGAAAAAATATGCCTTGACTCATCAAGAAAAGGAATAAAGACTTGGCATTTTTGGTTGTTATTATAACTTTTAAAAATCTCTGAATATTTCTCTGTAAGCGTTTACATGTAGTTACAATAGTGGGATTTGATCTGCTCATTCTTTGTGTTATTGTATTGTGTTTTGAGAAGGTTGAATATCAGAACACTACTTTATTAACCCCCAATGTAGGGCTTTCCATAGACTGTGTTGGAAAACAAGGCTTAGTTTAGGCCTGGAGCTGAGCTGAGTCTTACTACTTTCTGCCCCTGAATAGAGCCCTAGGGGCTGCTTGCTTGAGGCTTCCACAGTGGACTGCTGTCTTCTCAGCAGCATGGGAGACAGGCAGCATGTTTTACATCTCAGTGGCCAGAGAAGCAGAGAAAACCTTTGAGAGACAAAATCCAAACTTGCAAGTATCCTTTTAAATCAATTGGTTTTATTACATAC
This sequence comes from Hipposideros armiger, assembly GCF_001890085.2. Classification (NCBI taxonomy): domain Eukaryota; kingdom Metazoa; phylum Chordata; class Mammalia; order Chiroptera; family Hipposideridae; genus Hipposideros; species Hipposideros armiger. The sequence goes on from NW_017731434.1 coordinate 3,904,370, forward strand.
TTAGTATATAAAAAATAACACACACAAAATAATGGTAAAGCAAACACCCATGTACCTACCATCCAGCTAAATAAGGAGAACCTCTGCACTCTTTCCTCATCCTGTCCGTCTCTTTCAGCACCCAGACATGATTACTGTCTTGATTTTGTAGTTTCTTTTTTTTTGCAATTTATTTTAATTACAAAAGCATTTTTCACATAAAAAATCAATTTGCCATTAAGTTGAGTTCTCTTAGATATCAAGAATTGTCCCAGTGCATTTATTTTTTTAAGATTTTATTAAAATAAAGCTAACATACAATATTATACCAGTATCAGTTGTACACTATAGTTATTCAACATTTATATACTTAAAGAAGTAATAACCATGATAAGTCCATCTGACACCATACTATGCTATCACAATATTATTGACTATGCTCCCCGTGCTATACATTACATCCCCATGACTTATCTGTTTTATACCTGGAAATTCAAACCTCTTATTCCCCTTCACCTTTTCCTCCTCTTCTTAAAATTTTCAATTACAGTTGATATTCAACATTATTTTACATTAATTTCACGTGTACAGCATAGTAGTTAGACATTTATATAATTTAAGAAGTGATGGCCTGACTAGTCTAGTACCCACCTGGCACTATACATAGTTATTACCATATTATTGACTATATTCCCTATACTTTCTTTACCTGCTCTGCCATCTTGTTGGTTTTGTGTTTTCATTCTCTTGTTTTTGTCCTTAGTTCTGCCAGATACTCATGTGTACCTAAACAATATATTGTTTACTTTTCAAATTTTTGAATTTATATGTTGTTGCATGTAGTTCATTCATTTTCACTATTGCATAACATGTCCTTGTATGAATATGCCATACTTTATTCATTTTTATGTTGATGGACATTAGGGTTTTTTCCAAGTTTTTCCTGCTAAAATAAACAAAGCTTTATTATTTCAGCAGAATTCCCATCATATGCCAGGCATTGCTTTAAATTCTGGGGATACATCAGTGAACAAAAAAGACAAAAAAATCCCTACTCTTATTGAACTTGCATTCTGATTGGAAGAGACAGACAAAAAAACAAGTAATTGTATGATTTGTTGGAATGCAATAAGTGTGTAGAAACAAGGCATAGAAAGTGATAAGGAGTGCTTGGATTGGGGATGGAATTGTGATTTTAAACAGGGTGATCAGAAAAGAACTCACTAAGAATGTGAGCAGTTGAAAACCAACTTGAAGATAAGAGAAAGAACCAACTATGCACTGATGGGGGAAAGAATGTTCCAGGCAGAGGAAACAGTGCAAAGGTTTCGAGGGGGTTGCTTTCCTTACATTTAAAAATGTCTCCTGGTCCACATACTCAAGAGTTTTTAAAAGGTGTGTTATTGGCATGGGACTTCTGGATCATGGGCTATGCAGTTATGTAATCTTATTGTTGTATTAGTCTGTGTGGGTTAACTGTTGAAACACACAACTTTCTCTCTCTTTAATTTCCTTTCCCTCATTTCACCTCTTCCTTTCCCCATTAATTTGGAAGTTACACACTATTTCTATTCATTCAGTGCTTACCCTAAATATTTTAACTTGCATGCTTAACAAATCTAAAGTTGATCAATAAAATTACTATCTTTGTGAATAATATAACCTTAAACACATTAACTCGATTATGCCCATCCTATTTTATATGCTATTTATGTGCAGCATTCTTGCTCTAGCTTTTTAAAAAATTGCAAGTTAGACACTATTGTTATTGTTTTAGACATATATACTGTTTTTGCAATCAATGCTTACTCAGCTTTTCTACATGTTTTCTAATTTCTCTATTCATGATTCCTTCTTACATTTCAAATTTTAACCTGGAATCATTTTCTTTCTTTTTACTATAAATTTTGTAGAATTTCCCTGTGGTGGTGGTGTTGATCGCAAACCCTGTCAGTCTTTGTCTCAATTAGGTAAAAAAAAAATTATGGACTGGCTTGTTCAGTTGAGTTATATTTGTATAATATGGTCAATACACAAGTCATTTTCCTTAAATTAACCATCCATGATGGCAACTGTGTTGTATTATCAGAAATGTTTGTTTTAAATGAGCCATGATGGAATTTTCTGGAAAGTTGTACATGGAAGCAATTTACTCAACATGGAGGCCATTTGGTCTCACCTGCCTCCCTCTTCACGGGAGACAGGGACTCAAAAGCACATCTGTCCAGGCATAAACTCTGTGGACTGCAGCCAGGATGGTTGGGGGAAGCATGACAATTTTGATTCCTGTGTAATGAATTCCAAAATATTTCCCAGATACATAATATGGTCTGCTGCTTTGGAGATGAAGGGAGGATTTAAAGAAAAAAAGACATCTTTAAAAGTAATTTAAAATTTTTCTGTTTTCTTTTTGACTAAAAATCAAACCACTGTGATTTTAAACTCCCCTCCCCCCCATTACCACCTTAATTAAGGAATAAGGGTGAGGGTAGGGTAATGTAAATGTACTAAATTTTATGAGTAAATGATGAATTCTGGCAAAATCTTCCTTTTTCTTAGAAGATTACATCCTTTCTCAATCAAAAAATAAGCCATTTTTCATTTAAAATAATTTTACAATTACTCTACAGTGATCATTCAAGATCAGGATCATTTTTTAAAATTAGTTTCAGGTGTACAAAACAATGTCATAGTTAGACATTTACATCCCTCACAAAGTGATAACCTTCTCTCCCCCAATCTACTACCCCTCTGACATCGTATATAGCAATTACAATTCCATTGACTCTGTTCCCTATGCTGTACTCCACATCCTGTGACCATTTATATATATAATTATAGTTGACATTCAGCATTATTCAGCTTCAGCTTCAGGTGTACACTGCAGTGGTAAGGCATCTACACCATCCATGAAGTGGTCTCCCTAATTAAACAGGTATCCATTGGCTACCTTTCAAAATTTTTGCAACATTATTGATTATATTCCCTAAACTGTCTTTCGTATCCCTGTGGCAATCCTGTGGTTGCCAATTTGTGCTTTCTAACCCTTCACCTTCTCCCTCATCTCCAGCCCCCTCTCAGTTTTTTCTCTATATCTCTGAGACTATTTCTGATTAGTTTTCTCATTTATTCTATTCTTTAGATTCCACATATAAGTGAGATCATATGGTATTTGTCTTTCTCTGTCTGACTTATTTCACTTAGCATAATGTTCTCTAGGTCCATCCATATCATTGCAAATGGTGAGATTTCATTCTTGAGAAGGGGCTACTGTTCATAATTATTCTCTGGTAACAAATGTAAACTCAACAGCCCTGGGTGAACTGAGTGGTGTGATGACTTGGAAATCAAGCATCGCCATAACTTAAAAGTTCCCTCCTTGTTCCTCTTCCTGGCCCATGTCCCTCCCCTCACCCCCTTCCCTAGGCNTTTAGATTCCACATATAAGTGAGATCATATGGTATTTGTCTTTCTCTGTCTGACTTATTTCACTTAGCATAATGTTCTCTAGGTCCATCCATATGGTTGCAAATGGCAATATTTCATTCTTCTTCATGGCCAAGTAATACTCCACTTTATAAATGTACCACAGTTTTTTAATGCAGTCGTCTACTGATGGACATTTTGGTTGTTTCCATGTCTTGGCTATTGTGAATAGCACTGCAAATAAACATAAGATCTGAAACCATAAAACTCCTAGAAGAAAATATAGGAAGTAAATTTGCAGATTTTAATTAGTAATATTTTTATTGATATATCCCCTTGGGCAAGGGAGGTAAGAGAAAAAATAAACATATGGGATTGCATCAAACTAAAAAGTTTTTTCACAGCAAAGGAAACATCAATAAAACAGAAAGGCTCACACTTGTGAGCGAGCTCTTAACCAACTGAGCCACTCGGCCAGCCTACAATATGGCCTCAGGGATAGAAAAGACATTCTGGGGAATATAATCAATACTGTTGTAAATATTTTTTAGGGGGCCAGCTGGACTCATGTCTGGTCAAGAAGACCACTGCATAGACAGTGTAGAGGCCTGATCACCGCACTGTATTTCTGAAGCAGATGTTGAATAATATCATATGTCAACTACAATTATATATACATATAGTCACGGGATATGGAGTAGAGTATGGGAATGGAGTCAATGGAATTGTAATAGATAAGTATTACATTGGGAGTGGGAGGGCAGTGGATGGGGGGTTGTTACTTTGTGAGGGGTGAAAAGAATAACTATTGCATTGTTCTGTACACCTGAAACTAATAATAAAATAATACAACCCCCCCAAAAAAAACCGCCCAAAAGGCATTCTACTGAATGGGAGAAGATATTTATCAATGATATATCAGATAAGGTGTTAATATCCAAAATGTATAAAAAGCTCATTCAACTCAACACCAAAAAAAACAAGCAACCCAGTTAAAAAATGGACATGAAGAGGCATTTTTCCAAAAAGGACATACAAATGGCCAACAGATGTGAAAAAATGCTCAACCTCACTCATCATTAGAGAAATGCAAATAAAAACCACAATGAGATATCACCTCACTCTGGTCAGAATGGCTATTATCAATAAATCAACAAACAACTGCTGGTGAGATTGTGGAGAAAAGGGAACCCTCGTGCACTGTTGGTGAGATTGCAGATTAGTGTAACCACTATAGAAATCAGGATGGAAGTGTCTCAAAAAACCGGAAATGGAACTACCTCATGACCCAACAGTTCCACTCTTAGGTATCTGTCCAGAGAAATCCAACACGCTAATTTGAAAAAATATACACACCCTTATGTTATTGCAGCACTATTCACAATAGCCAGGATAATTTTATGTTTTACTCTTTTACAGTTATGCTTGATGAAGCATGCAGACATTCAGAACTATAGTTGAACATCTTCAAAGCAGGAGATACTAATGATTCTTTTGTTCTATTTTGTCATGACTCTATGTATACATATTATGTAGATGTGGTCAGTAGATAATCCTTAACAACTAATAAAATGTTTATTCATAGAATAAGATTAGGCAGTATTTTTTGAAAAGTAAGTGCAAGGTATCTTAGAGTTCTCTCATGAATCAGAGTTTATAAGACATTTATTTTTTTGTCAGCACATTAGCCAGTTGTTTTAACTATCTTGGGACCAACTTTGCTCAACTTTCATAAATATTCTGGTAATAATGTTGTCAGCACCAAGAATTTCTGGCAAAAGAGCTGTATCTTCCAACAAAGATTAAAACGGATTGATCTGTGTTTTATCCTTTTTTTTAATGATTCAATTTATTTGCCAACTTAACAATTTATCCAGCTGGTTTTGATAGAGCAGATTCCAAATATTGGTGCATTAATTCTTGATTCTTTTTGAGTGCCAGCGGGAGGAGAAAAGAGTATAGATAATATAATAAAAATTAATATATTTTGGACTTTGAAATTTTCAAGTACCTTCTTTTTCACTTCCTTCTTGAATCCTGGCTCTTTTAATCACAAACTATATGACTGACATTAGACAGTGTACCTAAACTCTCAGAACCTCAGTTTCTCATTTGGGAAATAGTTAAAATCAATAACAGTACCTAATTCATGGTAATGCTGTCAGGGTTAAATAAGACAATCATTTAAAACACTAAGCATATTTCTTAGTGAATAGAAAGTACTTAATAAATGAACATGATTTTTGTTATTATTAATACTGGGTTAGCTGCAGTGGCTTAGAGTTGAAGGCATTGGAATATAAGAATCAAGGGTATTAAAGGGACACAATGTGATAAATGGGCTGTTCAAGTGGATGTTGAAGTCATTCAGGATGATGGCAGGAGAGGGATGGAAAGTCTGAGTTGTCTGCCAATGTGTTTGGTTAATCAGGGAGGTGTGGATGGAGACTGGTAAACAACAGTGATGAGGACTAAGAGAGGTGTGATCCTTAAAGGAGCAGGGAGTTTTACCTGAAGGTGATGGAGAAAGATCTGGACAGCAGCACTGGGGAATAAGGAAAAGGCTGATCCTAGTACCTAGCCTGGCATACATGGGAGAATGAGCACTGGTCCCTGAGTGGGCTGTGGGGAAGGCTGTGCATCCAAGTTCCCGTTAAGGCAAGGAGTTGGAAGAAATTGGGGATGGGGTAAAGATATATTTACTCTGAGAGGAAGTTCTCTGAGATACAATAAATAAGTTTTAGAGGGAGAGGAGCATTAAAATTGGTTTAGAGGAAAGAAGCCCAAACAAAGTGGGAGTGAAACTGTGGGAGAGGAGAGCTGACTACTGGGAATTATACTTTGGATGATGATCAAAAGTAACACAGGTGTGAGGCACAAGGCTTCCAGAAAAAAATACAGTTGTTTTTTGGTTCCTGTCAAAATGGAGAAACCCACCCTGAAGAAACTATAAAATGAAGGAGTGGGGCTAAGGATATCTGGAACTGGTGTGTGTGGTTGCTGCACTCCCAGAGGCAGTGAGAGGATGGAGGGCATTTTTCAAGTTTTGCTCTTGCCTCTTCCCTATTTCCTTGGGGGGCATTGATGGCCACAGAAATTGGCAACAGCTGCCTAGGGGTAATAACAGAGTAGCAGAAAAGCTTTGCTGGGTTGAGATGTGGCTGAAAGTAGCCACTGAGAGATCATCTGCACTTCGACCCTCATCCTCCATTCTGTCCCCCTCCAAAGTCCTAGGGATAATGGGGTTACAATGTAGGAAGATTGCCTTCTTCCAGTGGTACTTCTTCCTAAGTAATTAAGGGTCAAACCCTAATCAGAGGATCTGCCTCTGGAGGGGCAGCAAAATGAAGTGTCAATAGTGGTTTTGAAATGCCTGGGGCTCTCTGCCCTCTCTCCTCTCTTCCTCTGCCCTTCAAACCATTCTCATTATATAATACTGGACAGAATAGCTAACACTCCCCTGTTGGCAAGCACATGATACAAAACAAAATACCACTAGGCCCCTGATGAGTAGAACTATTATAAGTTAAAGACAATAAACTGAGCAAGATATACAATCTTAAAAAGTATTATTGGGGCAGATGTATCAAGAATTTAAAATATTCATGATAAATATACTTATTAGTAATATGAAACAAGAATAAGAAATAATTATAAATAAGAAATTATAAATAAAAAAATACCCAGGATGAAAGATGTGATATTTAAATAAAGTATATGCATGGGGTATTAGCAAGGATGTAGCAGAAGAATGAATTAGTGAACAAGATAAGATTGAGAAATTTATCCCGGGGAAACATGATACAATAAAGTGAAAAAAAATAAAATAAAGGCTAAGAGAGATGACAGATAGGAGAAGTTTAAATATCTAGCTGATAGGACTCATAGAAGGAGAAAAGAAAAAGAGAGGATAAAAACAAACGAATAATAAAGATTAATTTCCTATTATTAAAGATGAAAAATCCCAGCTTGAAAGGGCTCATATTATAGCCAAAAAGAGGAAGAAGCAACTATCTACACTCAGAAATTGAATAGCAAAATTTAGGAATATTGAAGGCAAGGAGAAAATTCTAAAAGCTTCCAGAAAGGGATTTCTCACAAAGGAAAATGAACCAGATTGACACTACATTTCTCAATACCAACTTTACATACAAGAAAACAATGAAGTAATATTTTTAAGATATTGAAGAAAAGTAACTGAACTAGAATTTATTTTTAATCCAGCTAAATGTCATTCAAATATGAGAATATAATAAAAATATTCTCGGTCTACACGGCCAAATACTCTTGGTCTACAAGGCCTTCTCATACAAACCACCACCAAATAATCTCGGAGAAAGTCCTCAATCAGCAGAAATTTGGGAATTAAGAGTAATAAAATAGTGTGCAAGTTTATTGTTAAAAAATAAATCCAGTATCAAAGAAATCAAAAAAGGAAAGTACAAATACAATGAACCAGAACAAAATATCTAAATATTAACAATGGCTGTGTATAGGGAATTAAAGGGACATAAGGACCTTTGTTGATAGGGAAATATATCCATGTTGATAACTTCAAGAAATCAATAAGGATAAATAAATCTTCCATTAAGAGCAACTACCATAGAAACAAAAATAGGATGTTTTCCCGCTAAACCAACAGAAGAAAAATAATTCTATCCAGATGGAAATCAGGGAAGAGAAAAAAAAAAGGGAAAAAACAATAAATGGAAAATATGAAATAAGATGGCTGAAATATATGCATATCTGAAGATAAAAGAAATACAAATGATTTAAGCTTATCAATTAAAAATCTAGAATCTCAGATTAAAATAAGGAAACAAGATCCAAGAATATGTGATCTTCATCAGACACATTTAAAACAAAAGACATAGAAAGATAGAAGGATTAAAAAAAGAGACCCGCCAACCATAGGTCAGAGTAAAGCTGGGGTAAGCAGCTTAATTACTGACACAAAGGACTTTAAAGCAATAAGAGACCATATTTCTAATAATACAGGTATAAGAGAAATTAGAGTAGGAAGATATACTATCATGAACACATATGTACTTAAAATGCCACATAAGAATGTATAGAGCAGTAAGTTGCAGAACTTTGGGGAAAAACAGATAAATCAACAATGAGAGGTGGAGGTTTTAACATCTCTTAGAAACTAATAGATTAAGCCATCAAAAAAGGAAATCTTTATATATTAGAAAATACAATGAATATGCCTATTCTAGTATATATGTTGACGACTATATACTTAATAAGTATAGTGTATATTCTTGACAGCTTTATCCAGGTCATCCTGAGGTTGTACATGGGTCTGCCTTCAATAGAAAAGTATCATACAGTCAATCAGTGTGTCTGTAGTTGAGCAGATGGCACCCTCTGTCCAATCACACTTTTTTATTGGATTGTTTTTCAATTTCTTGAATGCCTGAATAATAAAAACCAACCCTATTTGTTTTTTTACCTTAGCTTCCTTAACATCACAACGTTGCTACCAATCTTAAGAGAAAGGGACTTTTAACATATTGATTTGTGGGGACACAAAGACTTCTATTACTCATGTCAGAGCTGCTTGTTTTAAAGATAAATTTTATGTCAGGGTTTTCAGCTATTAATATTCACGGTTTCAAGTTCATGTCATTATTTTTAAATAAATGAGACAAAACCAGATAAGCACTCTAACAACTAATTAGTATTTATTCCTAGTTGTAAAAACTGTTACTGATTTGATATGTTATTTTAGAGACCTTCAGAAATTAGTTTAGATTTCAGTGCTTGAAAATGTCAAATATAAGATCTAATACATCTATTACCATTATCTCATTCTTCAGCTGATGGTGGCTTTGGTAGTTAAAATATGGATTGTAAGATTTATATTTGTATTAAGGCTAATTAACTTTTAAACTTTTTAGGGAGGGCAACTTCAAAGAAGCAACACATTGAGTTGATAAATGTAGAAGATTTAAACCGAGTAGATCAACCTAAGCTCCCAAAGTAGAAATTTAATGACAGGTCAATCAAAAGCATATCCACACTTACTTCATATGATGTTCTAGGCACAAATCATTCAGTTTCATAAGACACTGGGCAAAAATGAATTCTCTCCCAAAAGGTGATTGTGGCTTGAGGGAACACCTTCTTATGGCAGTGGAGGTAAATGTGATAACTTACAAATATGGGTCTTAACAATGCTTTCAAACATGCTAATGGAGCACAAAGCTGGAACAGCTAGGTTACAGTTACACAAAGCTGTGCCCCTACCCCACCCAACATAATTCCTGGAATTACTTGTGAACAATTAGGCCCTTTTGGCTAGAAACAGGGTCAGATAGGATTCAGTCAGGATTCTTCAGGGAAGCCAAATCACTATTAATATTATGGGAATAAGGAATTTATTTTAGGAATTAGACAAATATGGAAAGCTAAGGAAGTGAAGGTCTGAAAAGGGAGTTAAAGGATCACAAAGCAGGCCACTAACAAGTCTTTCTAGAGCATTCGAGTAGGTGAAGTCACAGCTAGAAAAAAAAATAAATAAATAAAATCCTAGAGGCCACGTACATCCAGCTTTTAAAGTGGGACTTCAAAATGGGTGCTTGTGGAGAGATCTATTGGAAATGATAGCCTCTGTAGGCCCATAGCCAAGATTCTGGTGTTAAGCCTACGTTAGCAGGGCCAGTGGTTTGGAAGACAAGCTGAATGAGGAGTGGATGGGAGAGATTTACATGCTGTGCATCCTCACTGTGTCTGGCTGTGATGAACTTCCTAGAGTAGTGACTCCTGCTGCTCTTCTGCCTTTAAAGTAAGTCTTGCACACATTCTTTTCCATGCTATGCTGAGAAGAGGATTCTGGGAGTTGTAATTTGCATTTTAACCAAATCGACAATAGCACAATCCAGCACAGTCCACCTCTTATTAACTTGACATTTTATACATACCTCTTTTGACCATGTTTAACATTAAAAAATATTCAATAGTAAAGTCATTCTTCCAGTTTACATAATGTAGTTATTCCCTATACAACCAGAAATATGCTAATCTCCTCCCCAGTGGAGTGAGTATACACAAAGTCCCACTTTATCACCGTTTGATGATGTTCACTTCTCTTCTATCTGAGTCACACTTCCCCTTTGATAGCCTGTATTTTAAATGCTGAACTATAAAATTAATCACTGCTAACACATTGTATGTTCGGTAGTAGGGAAATGGGAAAGGGAAAAATTGAAACAAAAATAATTTATAGCATTTAATTTAACTTGTCATACTTCTTTTGTCTACTGGGGTGATCCAAATCTTCCTAATTGAAGAGTGTGGGCCCTTAGCAGTCTTCTCTGCATTGAGTTGTAGTTTTCTATTGATTTAAATCACAGGTCTTGGAACTACTAAGATGTACTCCAAGGGAACTCCTGCATTTCAGATACACTCTTTCCTGTTCCGATTTTATAGTAGCAAACCATTTTTGTTTTGATGAGCAAGGATCAAGCACTCCAATTATCTCCATTTTCTGTTGGTTTACTGGCACGTGGAACCCAAAGTGGTCAGGTAGTAGTCTCAGCTTCCATAAAACGATCTTGTATCCACTGGCAGCCGCTACTCATCCCACCCCCTTCACTTTCTACCTTACCTCCCTAGCCCTAGGCACCCACTAATATATTTTTTGTCTCCCTGTGTTTGCCTATTCTAGACATTTTAAATAACTATGATGATATATGTAGTCCTTTGTGACTTGTTTGTTTCACTAAGCATAATGTTTTTGAAATTCATGTTACAACTCTCAGTACTTCATTCTTTTTATTGCCAAATAATATTCCATTGTATAACTGTACTGCATTTTGTTTATTCATTCAATGGTGCAAGGACATTTGGGTTCTTTCCACTTTTTGGCTATTAGGAATAATACTGCTGTGAACATTCATGTACATATTGTGTGTGTGTGTGTGTGTGTGTGTGTATGTGTGTGTGTTTCATTTTGCTTCAAAGGATACCATCAAGAAATTGAAAATATAACCGATATATTTGGAGAAAATATTTAAAAATCATGTATTTGATGAGGTACTTGTATACAGAATATAAAAACAACTCTTAATTATAAGACAGATAATCCAATTTAAAAATGGGCAGATGAAGAGACATTTCTCCAAAAAAGATATATGAATGGCTAATGAGGACACAAAAAGATACTCAATAGTAGTCATTAGGGAAATGAAAATTAAAACCATGGGATACCACTTTACACCCACTACAATGGCTGTAATAAAAAATACAGACAAGCATTGGTGAGGATGTAGAGATTTAGAACCCTGAAATATTGCTGGTGGGAATGTATTTTAAAATGAAGAAAACAGTTTGTCATTTCCTCAAAATGGTAAATATAGAGTTACCATCTGATCTAGAAATTTCACTCCTAAGTATTTAATCATGATGACAATAACTCTTTGAGTGATCTATTTAAAGTCTTTGTTCAAAGCCTCTTTGGGATTAATTGAGTTTAAGAAAATTGGTTTCATTTCTTGGTCTCATTTTAAATTTCAATTATATAAAGACTGGAAAATTATATAATCATGTATTCACTGGCACTAGAATCTCATACAGAAGTCAGAACTACACAATAGCAATTTGGCTAAGTGATTCAATGTGAGTGATTATGGAAACCAGTCAGCCTCTTTTGGGGGAACAAAATCCCCTGAAAAGAGAAGTAAATTTCAAGATTTCTTTATGGGCTTGCCAGTGCTTTCTTTGACATTGTTGGTAATTGTTTCTATGGTTGCCATAACTTTCTCTGTTGTTGGAGATAGGATTTCATAACATTACTAATATTTTTCATGTTGGAAAAATTAGAGTCAAATAGTTATAATTTTTTGTTCTTTTGAAGAAAATGCTAATTTGATACAAAGTATTCAGATTTAGAGTGTTGTTTTTTTTGTGTCAGGGTTTCAATTTCAGGACCCCAATGTTTCTTTGAAATGGAGTAAGAAGGTAAACTGTTTTTGAATTAATAAAAATCATTATTTCATTCAATACATCTTTGTGTTGCAATAGTTATTGTTTTCTATTTTATTGAGAAATAATTGACATAATCACTATATAAGTATATAGCATGATGGTTTCACTTACATATATTGTGAAATGATTGCCACAATAAGTTTAGCTAACATCCATCCTCTCATATGGATACAATAAAAAGAAAGAAGGAAAGAAAAAAGGAAACAAAATTTCTCCTTGTGGTGAGAATTATTAGGATTTATTCTCTTAACTTTCCTATATATCCTATAGCAATGGTAAGTATGTATAGTCATCCTGTTGTACATTACATCCCTAGTACTTATCTTATAACTGGAAGTTTCTATAACTTTTCATCACCTTCCTCCAGTTCTCCCTCCCTGCCACCCTCCACCTCTGGTAACCACAAGACTGATCTCTTTTTCTATGAGTTTGATTTTTTTTTTTAGAATACACATATAAGTGAGATTATACAATGTTTGTCTTTCTCTGTCTGACTTCTTTCACTTAGCATAATGCCTTCAAGGTCCATCCATGCTGTTGCAAATGGTAGAATTTTCTTGTATTTTTATGGCTTTGTAATCTTCTGGTGTGTGTGTGTGTGTGTGTGTGTGTGTGTGTGTGTGTGTGTGTGTGTGTATGCGGTCAGACAGTTAAGTCCACGAACTTGTTGCAACGGTGTTGCTAACCTTTATTTTTATTTTTATTTTTATATCAGAAGGATTATTCATTATGAATTTTTACCAACTGGAAAAACAATTAGCCAAGTTTACTATTTGGAAGTGCTGAAAAGGCTGCGTGGAAAAGTTAGACAACCTGAACTTTTCGCCAACAATTCATGGCTCTTGCATCATGACAATGCACCAGTTCACACACCACTGCCTGTGAGGGAGTTTTTAGCCAGTAAACAAATAACTATATTGGAACACCCTCCCTACTGACCTGATCTGGCCCCCAGTGACTTCTGTCTTTACCCGAAGATAAAGGAAATATTGAAAAGAAGACATTTTGATGACATTCAGGACATCAAGGGTAATATGACAACAGCTCTGATGGCCATTCCAGAAAAAGAGTTCCAGAATTGCTTTGAAGGGTGGACTAGGCACTGGCGTCAGTGCATAGCTTTACTTAATTGTCCAACCTCATACATATATATATATATATATATATATATATATATATATATATATATATATATATATTTTTTTTTTCCCTCCTCTCTCTCACAACTTCTTTATCTGTTTATCCATTGATGGACACTTAGGTTGTTTCCATGTCTTGATTATTGTAAATAAAGCTGCTATGAACATGGGGTGCAGGTATCTTTTTGAGTTAGTGTTTTCATTTTATTTATATATATTCCCAGAAGTGGAATTGCTGAGTCATGTGGTAGTTCTGTTATTTAATTTTTTGAGGATACTTTCTACTGTTTTCCATAAAGGGTGTACCAATTTATAATCCTACCAACAGTACATAAGGGTTTCCTTTTCTCCACATCCATGCCAGCATTTATTACATCTTGTCATTTTGATGATGGCCATTCTTCCAGGTGTGAGGTGATATCTCATGGTGGTTTTAAGTTGTGTTTCCCTAATGACTAATGATGTTGAGCATCTTTTCATGTACCTGCTGACATCCCTATATCTTCTTTGGAGAAATGTCTGTTCAGATCCTTTGCTCAATTTTAGATTGGGTTACTTGTTTTTTTGTTGTTTGTTTCTTTTTTTTGTTGTTATTGAGTTGTATGAATTCTTTATATATTTTAGATATTAACTTCTTATCTGGTATATCATTTGCAAATATTTTACCTATTCTGTAGGTTGTTTTTCTAATTTGTTGATGTTTTATTTTACTGTGAAAAAGCTTTTTAGTTTGATGTTGTTCAACTTATTTATTTTTTATTTTATTACTTGTGCTTTAGGTGTTATATAAAAAAAAATCATTACCAAGATGCATATCAAGGATCTTAATTCTTATGGTTTTTTTATAGAAGTTTCTTGATAACAGGTCTCACAATTTTTGTGCATGGTGTAAGACACAGATCCAGTTTCATTTTTTTTTACATGTGAATATTCAATTATCCCAGCACCATTTATTGAAGAAACTTTCTCTTTCTCATTGAGTTTTCTTGGCTCAATTATCAAATATTGGTTGACCATATATGCTTGGGTTTATTTCTGGGCTCTCAATTCTGTTCCATTGGTCTATTTGTCCATTTTTATGACAGTACCACACTGATTTTTCTTTTTTACATTTCATTTTTTAGTAATTTTTTGTTGTTAGTGTATAAAAACACTAATTTTTATATGTCAATTTTTTGTCCTGAACTTTACTGAGTTTATTGATTAGATCTAACAGTTTTTTTGGTGGAGTCTTTGGGATTTTCTACATATAAAATCATGCCATTTTCAATTAGAGACAATTTTACTTCTTCCTTTCCAATTCTGATACCTTTTATTTCTTTTTCTTGCCTGATTACTCTAGCTAGGACTACAATAGCACAATGTTGAATAGTAACTGTGAGAGTGGACATCCTTGTCTTTTTCCTGATCTTAGAGGAAAAGCTTTTAACTTTTCACCATTGAGTGTGATGTTAGCTGTAGGCTTGTACTATATGGACTTTTTTATGTTGAGATATGTTCTTTCTATGCCTAATTTGTTAAGAGGTTTGGTTATTTAATATTTTTTATCATAAATAGATGTTGAGTTTTATCAAATGCTTTTTCTGTGTCTATTGAGATTATCATGATTCTTTTATTTCTATTAATGTGACATATCACATTGATTGCTTTGCATACGTTGAACCAGCCTTACATCCTAGGGATAAATTTGCCCTTGACCATGCATGGTTAATTATCATTTTAATGTGCAGCTGAATTCACTTTACTAGTATTTTATTGAGAAATTTTGCATCTATACTCATCAGCAATATTGGCCTTTAGTTTTTTTTTTTTTCTAGTAGTGTCATTTTTCGGTTTTCATATCAGAATAATGCTGGCCTTGTAAAATGAGTTTGGGAGTGTTCCCTCCTCTGATTTTTTTTTGGAAAAGTTTGAGGACTGGTGTTAATTCTTCTTTAAATGTTTGGTAAAATTCACCAATTAAGACATCTTTTCCTGGTTTGTTTTTTTCATTGGGATATTTTTGATTACTGATTCAATCTCCTTACTAGAAATTGGTACATTCAGATTTCTATTTCTTTCTGATTCAGTTTTAGTAAGTTGTATCTATCTAAGAATTTTTCTATTTCTTCTAGGTTGTCCAGTTCATTGTCACATAATTGTTCATAGTAGCCTCTTATAATCCTTTGAATTTCTATGGTGTCAGTTGTAATGTCTCCTTTTTCATTTATAATTTTGTTGATTTGGGTCCCTTCTTTTTTTCCCCCTTGGTTAGTCTAGATAATGGTTTTTCAATTTTGTTTATCTTTTCAAAGAACCAACACTTAGTTTGGGTAATCTTTTCTATTGTTTTTCTGTTCTTTATTTCATTTATTTCTTCTCTAACCTTTATTATTTCCTTTTTTCTGCTAACTTTGATCTTAGTTTGTTCTTCTTTTTCTAGTTCTGTAAAGCATAGAATTAAGTTGATTATTTAGGATTGTGTTTGCTCTTAATGTAGGTGTTCCCTGCTATGAACTTCCCTCCTAGAACTGCTTTTGCTGCACCTCATAAGTTCTGGTATGTTGTGTTGCCATTTTTATTTGTCTCAAGAAACTGAAAAATTTTCCTTTTAATTTCATCTTTGATCCATTTGTTGTACAGGAGAGTGTTGTTTAATTTTCATGTGTTCATAAATTTTCCAGTTTTTTTCTTGATGTTGATTTCTAGCTGCATGCCATGGTCAGAGAAGATACTTGGTGTAATTTAAATCTTGAATTTGCTAAGACATTTTATGGCCTAATATATGGTCTATCTTAGAAAATGTTCCAGGTGTGCTTGAGCTGAATGTATATTCTGCTGTCATTGGATAGATTGTTCTGTATATGTCTGTTAGCTCCATTTGGTGTGTACTGTTGTTAAATCCGCTGTTTCCTTATTGATTATCTGGATGATCTATCCATTGTTGAAAGTCAGCTCCTTGCCTGGATATGAGCAAATCAGGCTCTAGGCAATGTTTGAGGATCCAAATTGGGCAGGTCCGTACCCTTATGAATTCCTTGGCTTGAGTGCAACCCCAATTTGGTTTTGCAGATGAGCAAAGCCACTGGTTGGTATTACTACTTGGACACTGCGGGTAAAAACTCAATCTGCCAAAATCCATGTGCTGTCTTTTGCAGGCCCCTCTTCCTTTCTCTGTCAGATTCCCAGTGGTTAAGCCCTGCAGATTCCCTTGCAATCCCTGTGGAACAAGATCAGAGTAAGGGGTCCCACAGAACAAACCCATGCTGGTGGGATTGTTGTCCCCCTTCTCTTTTATTACTGGAGGAACCAGACGTTCAGGGGAAACTTCTCCATGTGATGCTATGCTGACCTGGGGAAGGGGCAATGTGATCAGTGTATAGCTGCTCCTCTCATCCTTCCATTGCAGTCTGTCTTGTGGTATAGGCATGTGATTCAGTCAACCTGTGTTCTAAGATTCTCTCATGTATTGTTCATGAATAGTTGTTAGTTGTTCTTCTTGTGAGGGGGAGCAAAATCAGGAATGACCTATTACTGTCTTGGTGATGTCACTCCCTCAATAGTAGTTTTTATTGATGATTTTGTAGTAGGACTGAACATTTAAATTAATTATTGGACTGAGTTACTATGAATATAAAACATTTTTATAACTTAAAATGTTTAGCAAATTCTCAGTTTTAATTTTTAGATGCTTACAAGTGAAGCTGTGCTTCAGCTTGGAGGTAGATTTTAAGTGAAATGAAGCAGAATGTCCTAGATTTTACATGAATTATCTTTGGAGAATGTTTCTCTTTACTGACTTTATGAAGTAATAAATTTTGCAATGAAATGCTAGTTCACTGTTACCCCTTTAAATTGCTTGCTGATAGAAATTAGTTAATAATGAATGACCACACATACCAAAAAGATTAACCATGTCAGCATGTAGACACTGAATAAAGCTCTCCAGAAAAGTTAAAGTTTTATAAATTCCCATGTACAACATGAGAAATTGTTGAAACAAGATGCAAGAAGAATCAACCTATTCCAAAGTTAATCTATGACAAAAAATCTTTCTTGTGATATTCTTTGGAATAGAAATCCAGGAATATTTCTCTTAATGAAGGGCATAAATAGAAAATGTAAGCCAATGAAAAGGTTACCATATGCTACAAAAAGAATGCATATTTCAATTTAAAATTTACTAAAAAGTAATGCCCAAAGCATGTTTGTATTATTAGAAAAGCATTTAATTAGCAAATGAATCCCAAAGTTGTCTAGATTTTATTAAATTAAAATTATTCATACAAATCTTAATATAGAAACATGTATTTATTCCAAAATTAGATTTGCTAGTCCTTATGCGGTCAACTCTTTGTTGTTTTTTTTAATGATTTTTATTGGGGAATTGGGGGATGGGAACAGCGCTGGGGAATTGGGGAAGGGGAACAGACAAGTTGCTATCCTTTTGTTCTTCAGTCTAGTTGTGGAGGACGTTGCTTCACTGGCCCAAGTTGGCACCATCATTGTGCTCTTCCCGGGTGAGGCAGATAAGTCGCCGGCTTCTGGACAGCCACTCACTGCGGCTGCTGGCCGCTCACACTGGCTGCTGGCTATACACGGTAGCGGTTGGCAACCCACTGCAGCAGGGGCTGCAGCCTACGCCATCGCTGGCGACCCACGGTAGCCCAGCTCCAGGTTGAGCTACCGTTCAGCATCCTAGCTGTAGACAGCAGTGTCACTGGCCCGCATATGTGGGATCTGAACCAGGGCCCTCTGGTGTCCCAAGCCAACTCTTAACCAACGCACCATTCGGCCGGCCCAATAATGAATAATTCCTCTGATATAAAAAAGTTTAGCAACATCGTTGCAACAAGTTCGTGAACTTAACTGTCACACCTTCGTATATTTGTACAAAGAAGTCAGAAGAGATTTTCTTTTCCTCAAAATTGTTGATTCTAATGGTGTCACTTTTTCCTTAAAATATCCCAATGAAAGTTCAGTAAAATAGCTCTTTTCTGTATTAATTGCTCATTTCTTATACCCATCTTTTCCCTAGAATTCAGGTTTTAGCCTATATGATCTGGGCCAGAGTATAAGCTCAGCTACAAATTCAAAATAACACCTCTCCTAACCCTGAATCAGTATCCCTGGACCAAATTTGTTAGTAACTAGGGATGACTTTTTCAAATGCTCCTTGATCTCTAGTTAAATAAACTTCTGCTGGGTCCACTTAATCTTCTGTGCACAACTGAATCCTAAACACATCTGAATGATAAAGTCAACATACCTTGAGTTCCCAAGTTGGGATCTGATACAACTATTAGAATCACACTTATATAAATAGGAATGTACAGTTATTTTTCTTGAGATTTTTTTGAGCAAAACTGTCTTATATTGTCAGTGCTAAGAACAGTCTCTGACACATTGTAGTAGGAAACTACATGAATACTTGTTGACTAAATAAATCCATTTATAATATTTTCTTCATAGAGATGCTTTCTTTCTCATTGTAAAATATATTCCACTACCCAGTATTTTTAATCCATTTTGCATTTGGGAAGTAGTTCCATAGACAGTCCAGTAGAGGCAGCATTGCCTATGTGGACGCTTTGCTTGGTTGTTTTCCCAGCCTACCCTTTAAGAGTATGTCAGCCTCCTGTTTGTAAATCTTCATGTTTGTAAAGATAATATCCTATTACCTCCTTTATGAAGGACTGGGGAGAGAACAATATTTATTTTCAGGTATTTGTTAGAATTTTAGAATATGGATTACCTATGTATTCCTTATGACAATAGTGTCAAGGAAACAAACTCTTCTGCATTTTTAATGAAGAAGAAAACTGAGGCTCTGACATGTAAAGAAATTTTTCTGAGTTCTCACCAGCACAAGCAGCTACACTAAGACTTAGAGTCATGTCTGCCTCAATCCAAAGTGCATGCTCCATCAAGAATACCAGGTACTATTCACACAGCCATGAAGGATGCTGAAGGCACTTCAAATGTACTTCTCCCTGTCTGAGTCCAGCACAGATCAGGAAGCTCTGGACTCAATGAGCATTGGTTTTAATTAACTCCAAGTTTAAAATAATTTTGAATTCAGAAAGCGTTTAGTAAAAGTAAGTACATATAGTTCTGGATAATAAGAACTATATGACATAAAGAAGTGATGAAGAAATTAAAAGAAAGAAAAAAAATAATTGAAATTAAATAATTGAAAATAAATACAGACTCATTGTGCATGGTGCTAACATTGAAACTTAATTTAGCCAACTTTAAGACTAGGGATTGTCCTATATGTTACTGTGTGGATAATCATTTTATTTTAAGATTATTGAAACCCTGAAGATGGAGGTGTTGAGCAGCTAATGGTTTGTATTGTATTTTGTAGATCATTTTACTGGTTTTTAAAACTGTGAAGTTGATATTAAAGGATGTGCAGCACTTTGGTTTAAAAACATTTTATTTTAATACGTATTCAGGAAAGTAGCTTTCCAATTATGTTAAAGCTAGAGAACTAGCTTGGAAATTTCTGTAATTCATTTCCATCACGGAATGAAAAGAAGAAATGAGCCATAGACTATGATGAGATCATGAAATCTAATTTTCTTTTTCCTTTTCTTTTTTTTTTTTCAGATAAGAAAAATGAGACACGAAGTAGCTGGGTGATTTAGTTGATTACATAATTCACTAGTACAGAGCTAGGCTGGTTCCAAGTCTCTTGATTTTTTTTTTTTAGGTGAGCCATCTTGCCACCTGTTGGCAGCTCAGTGGCAGCTCAACTGGGGCCAGGACTCGAACCGCTGTTGCTCAGAGCTCGCACTCTTTAGCGAGCTCTTAACTAACTGAGCCACTCAGCCGGCCCCAAGTCTCTTGATTCTTAACCTTGTGTATTTATAATAGTAATTAACAAATATATGCGCTTTTCAACTAAAGGATAAAAAGTAAGGTAACTTTCAACCATTGAAAAAATTGCTTCATGTAATTAAAGATTCAAAATAGAATGGTTAAGATAATTTCAAAAGTTCCTACATGAAAAGAGAGTGCCTTTCATTCTTACTATTTGAGGCAACAGACATTCATTAGCTCTCTTTCCTTCCAATTTGGCCTGGACCCAATAGTCAATTATTTCAACTGTTCTCACCATCATCCTCAATTTCCTAAAGACATTTACTATCCATCTCACCCCTTTTCTAGGCCCCCAGCTATGAATCAATCAATACTCTATCTTCTTGATTCCTGCCTCTGGGTTTCTGAGAAGTGTTCAAGAAAGTTGCATAACCATGCTGATGGTGCCATTACCAGCGCATACATTCCAAACTCAGCTGAATCTCTGATGGTGCTTAGTAATTCTTTTTTATTGATCCATAGCAGGGTCCCTTTTTCAGTTTTATATGGATTTTGTAAACCTCTATTCCTTTTCTCAATCCCCCATCTCATCCTTGTCCCTCACCTGAGCAGGTGATGCTTCCACCTTTACTCAGACCATCCAGGCCAACAGGTGAGCATTTCGTCAGTATTCCACTTATCACTCCTGAAGTTAAATATACTTTCCTTTATTCCTTAGAGGAAGCCATCTCTCTGGAGTCCTACTGAACATCTCAGCTCTTCAATCTGTTAGGTGTGTGACTTTAGGCGTATTCACTCTGTGCTTAAGTTTTTTCCTCTGTGTTATGGAAGTAATAACAATACCTACTACATAGGCTTGATATTAGAAGAAATGAGGTAATGTACATAAAGTGTGTGGTGCTTAGCACAAAGTAAGTATACAAGTTAGTAGGACTAGTTGTTGTTATTACTATTGTGATTGCCTAGGAATAAAGTCATTCTACTCTTTCCACATGTTCTACCATTTCCTGTCCATTTCCTTTATGATTTTGAGTTATATTTTGTATCCTATCTCTGTTTAATCCATCTCTCCCCATGCCTTCTTCTCTTTAGTTTAAAAGCATGTTCAAGCATTCCATTTCTTAAAAATATCAGTATTGAATTTTGTCTATTCCTTCAGTTAGTACTTAATTCTGACCACTATCCTGCCTTATTCTTGTCCTTGTATTATCACATAATGCTGGTAAGTCTAAGTAGTTTCTGAGTTGCCACAAGAACTCAAGCCCAGAATTCATGGTTGAATGAGATGGTAATTAAAATTTACTAACTGCCTTCTTAGACTCTACATTATAGAGTCTTTAGTCACAGAATCATACATAATTCAATGCATACAAATCAATAAATGTGATAGACTACATTAACAGAATGAAGAATAAAAATTGCATGGTCATCTCAATAGATGGAGAAAATGCACAAAATTCAACACCATTTTATGATAAAAACTCTCAACAAACTAGGAATAGAAGAAAATAGCCTCAATATAATAAGTTCACATGTAAAAGCCCATAGCTAGCATCATACTCAACAGTGAAAAAGTGAAAGCTTTTCCTGTGAGATCAGGAACAAGGCAAGATTATCCACTCTTTTCACTTGTATTCAACTTAGTACTAGAAGTCCTAACCAGAGCAATTAGGCCAGAAAAAAAAGTGTCAGAATCAGAAAGAAAGAAAAAAAATGATTTCTGTTCACAGATGACATGATCTTTAATATAGAGCCCTAAACATTTCATATCAAAAGAAAAAAAACCCCACAAAATTTGTTAGAATTATCATGAATTCAGTAAAGTTGCAGAATATAAAATCAACATAACAAAAATTAGTTGCATTTCTATGCACTAACAATATACTAGCTACAGAGATAATTAGGAAAACAATCCTATTTACAATAGCATCAAACAGGATAAAATACTTAGGAATAAACTTAACCAAAGAGGCAAAAGACTTGTACATGAAAACTACAAAATATTAATGAAAAAAAATTAACAAAGACAGAAACAGAAGAAAGCCATTCCATGTTCCTTTAAGTCAGTGGTTCTCAACCTTCCTAATGCCGCGACCCCTTAATACAGTTCCTCATGTTGTGGTGACCCCCAACCATAAAATTATTTTCATTGCTACTCTATAACTG